>NC_089580.1:197423459-197656310 GCF_019320115.1 Miscanthus floridulus
TCTCACTACCTGCTGTCGCTGCACCGACAGTGCTAGATACTGTGGTGCCAGCACCTTTTGTTATTCCACATGTGGCAACAATGAATGACGATGAGGAATATGTTCTTCAGGATTCTATATAACCTATTGCCACACATGAGGGGGAGCAACAACAGCCTCAAATAAAAGATGTGCCAAATGTGAAGGCCCCTATAAGGTCTCAAAGAGTTAGTAAATCAGTTATTCCTACTGATTATAAAGTGTACACCACTTATGAATTTCAAATGAAGGATGATCCCACCTTATTTGAAGAAGCCATGAGAAGTGATCATTCATCAAAGTGGCTTGAGGCCATGGAAGATGAAATGAAATCAATGAATGCCAATAAAATTTGGGACTTGGAAATAATTCCTAAAGGAGTCAAAACAGTAGGCTGTAAATGGGTCTACAAGACTAAACATGACTCTCAAGGGAATATAGAGACATATAAAGTGTGACTTGTGGCAAAAGATTTTATGCAAAGAGAAGGGATTGATTACAATGAGACCTTTTCTCTATTCTCATGTAAAGTTTTCTTCAGAATCATAATGGCATTAGTGGCATATTACGATTAAGAATTACATCATATGGATGTAAAGACGACATTTCTCAACAGAGACTTAAAGAAAAATATTTACATAGCACAACCGAAAGGTTTTGTTATGGAAGGAAAAGAACGAACGGGATGCCGTCTAAAGAAATCCATTCATGGATTAAAACAAGCTTCAAGACAGTGGTACTTGAAGTTTGATCAGACAATAAAGAATTTTGGGTTTAAAGAGAATGTAGAGGACAATTGTGTCAATACAAAGTTTAAGAATGGGAAGTTTATCTTCATTGTCCTGTATATAGATGATATCTTACTTGCTAGTAGTGATGTCAGTCTACTACTGGAGACAAAGAAATTTGATATAAAAGATCTTGGTGAAGCCTTGTTCGTTCTAGGGATCGAGATTCACCAAGATAGAAAAAAAATAGTATAAGGACTGTCATAAAAGGCATACATAGAAAAGATCTTAAAGAAATTCAGTATGCACAAATGTAGTCCCTCACCTACTCCTATAGTCAAGGGCGACAGATATGGAGATTTTCAATGCCCTAGGAACCAATATGAGCTCAATCGATAAAGTAAAAGTGGTTCCATATGCTTCAGCTGTCGGAAGCTTGCAACATGCTCAAGTATGTACGCGCCCTGACTTGATATTTGTTACCGGGTTTTATTTGGCAGATTCCAGAGCAATTCTGGAATATAACACTGAAATAAAGTCTTGCATTATTTGTAAAGAACGAATGGCCTCATGATGACATATAGAAGATCTGATTCACTCCACATGGTGGGATATTTAGATTTTGATTATGCGAGAGTGAATGCATATCCAGACGTGGATTTTCTATCATCTCGCAAAGAGGAGCTATTTCATAGAAAAGCTCAAAGAAAACTGTCACTACATCGTTCACAATGTATGACAGTTTGTAGTGTGTTATGAGGCAACGGGCAGGTGAACTAACTAACGAAGTTCATACCCGGTTTGAAAGTGGTTGACGATATCTATAGACCACTAAAGTAATACTGCAATTATAATCTGGCAGTACAGGATGCTCACAACATAAGTCAAGTGGTGTTGCCAAACACATTGACATAGAATATTATGTTGTGAAAGATAAAGTCCGGGATCAAGTCATAAGTCTTGAGCATATAAGTACAGAAAGGATGCTCGCGGATCCGCTTACAAAAGGCTTACCACCCAACATGTTCAGAGAACATGGTGTTCAGAGAACATGTAGCTAGCATAGGTTTAAGGGAAAGCCTAAAATATTCCTGGACAAAAGAAGGCCCAAAGATAAGTATCTATTTCAGAATAGAGTAGTGTGTTGTAGCTGTTAAGTCTACCGGCAATGGACCGTGACGATGAGACATGCTCTATGCGCTAATCTGTAATGGAATGAACAAAAATAAATGATATGAAAGTGAAAGATGGAATGAGATCAAGGGGGAGAATGTTAGTTGATCTCCACCAATAGGCCCAACGGTCTATTGGGCCCTTATCTCTGCTACCTGATCGGGGGAGTCCAACCCTAATCCGGTTGGTGGGCCCCTGTCGCACAGCACACATAAAAGGAAGGTGAGGATGAGGGCTCGGACTACGAAGTTCGTCGTGAGCCACCACACCCACCTACAGTAACCCTAAACCGATCTAAAGACTGTACTGCCAGCGACGAGATGTGTCCCAACCATCGCCGCTGCCTCTGCAGGGTCTCCACAGGGCCACTGGTGATCGTCTCCACCGCGCTAGACGGCTGCTACGCCGACGGCACCGACGTCTCCCCGCTACGGTGTATCTACTGAGAAGACGAGGAGCCTTCACCGCATCTACTGTTACACACAAAGAGGTACACGTTCGATCCTAACACTGTCAGCTGCAATGGCCTCACTGGCTTGCAGCAGGATTCCCAGACCGAGAGCCGATTCCCAGACCGAGTGATAGTCCCCGTTGCTTGGTCTTGGTCACGTCGTACCGTCCTTGCCCCTGCAGAATGTTCAGACGGACGAAACTACGATGAACCTGCGCGAGACGAAACGATATGATCCTCCGCACCAGCAGCGCGCCAGTCCGATCCACCACCATGCGCTTCGCAATGGCGGACAGCCGAACATGCTGTCGAGTTTATCGTGAGGGGGGTCGGAGGTCTTCCGGGTGGACGACTCGACTGGACGCGACCCGGCAGTCCTGTCCTGTGTTGACTTGATCGCCACCAAGTCTATGGCCATTGTCTGTCCCCCAGCACGGAGGGAATGCAAAGAAAACCATATACGTGACCACGAGAGCACAAGCGGTGCGTGATTTCTGGCGGCCCACGCGGACAAGTCCACGCCGAGGTCTCCGCTCCGTCGTCCTTCGCAACCCGAACAGCTAGCCGCTAGCGCCGCGTGGGGACACACTACTGCTAGGCGCTCCTTTATTTGTTTTGAAAAAGTACTAGGCGCTCTTTGACAGGGCTTTGCTCAGCAGCTTCGAACTCCAAATTCGTCATCATGGTCATGCATGGACTAGTCTCATGGTCTTATGGATGCGTGCCTGTCAGACGTGTGATTATCGTTGTATGTATCTGAAGGGGGTGTTGGGCTGAGCCGAGAGCTCTTAAATCTAGTATCATTTAGTCACTTTTTATCCAAACACTATGACTGAATGGGATTAAAAGGACTTTAGTCCTCTCTAATAATTCTGAAGTTGCTAAATAGGACTAAACCATTTAGGAGAAACTAAATTTAGCAGCTGCAATCCAAACGAGCCTAACTAGTCTGAATATAACGCTGGTACACACCGAGAGAGACCGTTTGGCCTGTCCGGTTGCGTGGACGGAAGGAAATTCAGACACACTGTTTGTTGGTTTGCAAGCAAGAAATACTACAGGACAGGATCACAGGACTGCAGACGCGAGTATAGGGTGCAGCAGTTGAACGAGTCCTGGAGACGAAGCAGTGTCGCCCTGTCACTGTGTTCGGCTGGATGGGGACGAAACACTGCTCCGCTCCAAAAGTTTTAGGCCATGTTTAGATTGCAAAAAATTTCAAACTGATAAATAGTAGCATTTTTGTCTTATTTGGTAAATATTGTCTAATCGTGGACCAACTAAGCTCAAAAGATTCATTTCGTGATTTCCAACTAAACTGTGTAATTAGTTATTTTTTTTACCTACATTTAATGCTCCATGCAAGTGGCTAAAAATTGATGTGATAGAGAGAGAGTGAAAAAACTTGGAATTTGGAGATGATCTAAACAAGGCCATAAAAGGAAAAGAGAGGGCAACCGATCTGTCTCTGTCTGTCAAGGCAGAGGCCAGGGCAGGCGCCATATTTTCCACGCCAAACCGCAGAAAAGAAGAAAGCCGGGCCGCTCGGCGCTCGCATTCTTGCATTGATCGATATTCGAGAACGGTTCAACATCCGCTATGGTATTCTGCCAGCGTTGTTTGGTCTCTTAAATCGATCGCTCACGACCAACCGATCTGTCTGTCTGCACGCCCAGCCAAGGAACTGCGTTTGAATTCAAAACGACAGGCACAGGCAGGTAGCAGTTTCAATTCTGCCATGCTTGCATGGCTGATGAACTATGGCAAGAACGAATGTTTGGTTTTGCTTCGGACACCCTGACTTGCTCGGTCATCTATATGCATTATTCGTTCGCCTAACTCACTCGCAGGTTGCTGTTTGCGCCGTGTCTGAACTCTGAACCTACCCCCCCCCCCCCCCCCCCCCCCCCCCCCCCCCCCCCCCAAAAAAAAGAAAGAATGAATGTGGCACTGACTTTGCTTGAGACGTCGTCGTCGATCTCCAAGCTAGCGTTCACACACAGACACATGCTGTGTACTGGACGTCCGGATGGACGGGTGGGGTTTGGTGTCCGTCGATTCATGATGATAAGGGTGGAATGTCAGTCCGCGTTCAAAGTCGGTCAAGATGACCAGAAGGCCACACACCTAGCATATACTAGTAGCTAGCACGACAAACCACTGTAATCTGGAGAATAAAGATGTGCATGGTGGTAGCTGCATGTGGATTTCCAAGCAACTAAGCAAACTTATGACCCTTGGCAACGCTAACTAAGATTCAGTCATTCAGAGTTCTAGTATTTACTGCGCATTCATCAATCCGTACGCAAATGACTGCATGCATACTTCTCTTCTATTTGCTTCGGGGCAATCGGGCTGAAGTCGTTCGCTGCACCTGCACGGCAAAGCAGGATAATAAGGAGACACACTGGAGCAGCAGCATGAAAAGAGACTTTTGCTTTCGTATTCTGACTTCACTGTTGAAAATTCAAGCATTGAAACAACAGTGTGAAGGAGAGACGTTTACCCGGTTTTTTTTAGAAAGAAACAGGAGGGGTTAAAGCCCCTCTTGCAGATTTATTAAAAAGTGAAGTTGTGCAACTAAAAGCAGAAGAGAACCATTCTGCTTGAAGCTAGTTCAGGAAACAAAGAAATACAGGAAGAAAGGGAGGAGAATCAGAGGGAAGCAGTAAATTAGCCGAGGTTTTGCACCCATTCAGCTTGTGAATTGAACCAGGAAACAGTATAACTCCGTAACCCGAATTTAAGATTGACATCGATCATTGGATGTGGTAAGAGTAAGACTGTCCAGTCATAGGTAAACCCCAAGAACCAACCAGAGGTACTGTGCACCGCTCGTTACAGTTCAAATTCAAATTGGGTTACCTGTTCAGCAGATAATCTCAGTGTGGCCGCTTTGGGTCGTCCCGGCGAATAGTATTCTAGACGTCAAAATCGTAGGTTAATATGGACTAGGACTGATATATAAATATATTGAAATATATCAATAAGACCAGCAGTAGTACAAATGTATATATTGGTATTATTATGGTCATATATATGGTGAAAGACTGATAGTAACTTAATGGTAACTACCGCTGTCCAACTCATACTCATGGCGGATTAAGCTCCAGCCAGGACCATACCTGATGGTGAAGAGATAAAACAAGTCACGTCGAGTCACTCTTTGAGCCTAAAATAATAGCATGGTTGAAGCTATTTTTCTAGACGGGTGAATGAATCACACCAATAGTTCGAGAATTCCTCCAGTGCCCACGTTTTAGTAACCAAATTAATAAACCTAGCACGCAGGAAAAAAAAGTTACATATACCGCCGCCTTTAAAACAAATAATATTGCAAGCACAGTAAAAGAATGCTTCGTATATAGACTTGAAGCTCAAAAGAGGGAAAAACAAAAGAAGCATGCATCCACATAACACTTTCTCATTATATTCAAAGTACTGACACTTAGCTACTTGACTATCGACATCTTCAAAATTGAAAATAGTCGCCATCTCAATCCAACGAGATTATACTAAGTCTAATATTCCGTTGATGTGGACTTCAGATAAAGTTCTAAAGTAAGTCCAGTCATACGTTTCGAGACGCTGAACAATGTGGAATTCAATTGCTTAATTCAACCAGAAAATGTTGCATACATTCATGTGCTTACTGGGAGAAGTACCAAAGCAATCACCCGGTGTTTTAGCTAGCAATCTAGCCAAAACCTTCAATACATGCTTAATTCATCACTCTCGTCACTTTACAGGTTGATTAGCCGTCATAATGCAGACTTTTACCTGTCGAGCTAGAGCGCTGGAGGAATATAATTCTTCATGGGTAGTCCATCCATACACCAAAATTGTTCATTTGAAAATGGCTATTGCGTCATCGAATTTTCTTTATTTGAAATAGCTAGGCTACAGCTACAGTTCTGGACAAGCTAAAAATGCTACCGCATGCAAACCCCAAAGACAAAATAACTTATCCATAAAAAAAAACACCCTAGATTTTCCTACGGGAGCCACGATTTTGCAATGGTACCAAGTAGCGAAATACTAACGATAAATAGAAAATGCTAGCAAAGTTCAGGGACATAGTCTTAGGGGAAAGACACATCTATGCAAAGTTCAATGGCATAATCTTAGCAAACACATATCACCGCTAGCACTATCATTGCCGATTCATGGCAACAACCTAGATTTTCACTGCCAGCTATTGTCACCAATCCGTAGTGAGAGTGATATATCATTGTCGGATTATAGACATGACCAACAGGAAAAAGCCATTAGTTTGCATGAATTTTATAAAGTCGGATGAAGACAAACTTTATATCAAAGTTGTAGAGCTCAACATGATCTAAAATTTTATACTAGTTAAAGACATTTTCATTCGAGACCTCAAATATTCAACATAAGTTCTTAGACCTATTAAACAGTCTCGGATGGAGACAAAATCAACACCAAAGTTGTAGTATACGATGCGATCTATAACTTTGTAGTTTAGTATCAGCTATATAGTCACAAGTTATTATGTACCTGAGATGATATGCGTGAGGCCTGAGTCATTGGTTGGAATCCGAAGAAACACACATTTTACTTTTTTTTTGAAGTATTACCGCCAGTTTAGAACGGACAGTGATAGGTATTTTCATAGCAGTGAAAGCACAATCTTCCTTTTTAAATATGCTGATTGACCGACAATCCAAGAACAACTCCATTTTCGAACCTAGAAAAAAACCCCAGCACAACCTTAGCAAGCAAAAGATAGAGAGGAAACGCTTACTAACCTAGGGGTGGAAAATACATCCGTGAACCACAAACTAAATCGTTTTACTCGTCAATGAACCAAGCCCGTTTTTTTTGTTTAAAACCGCTTGGGGGTTATTTGACCAGTTTTGGAAAATTTAGCCCCTGTTCGTTTGTCTTATAATCCGTACTTTTCAACTTGTTTTTTTAACCGGAACAATATTTTTCTCTCACAACAAATCAACCGGAACAGTGTTTCGGCTTGTTTTTTCAGCAAAGCGAACGGGGCCATAGGACACATGGATGGTTATATTTAGTGCTTGAGTTCCTCTTAATTGATGAATCTGATGGATCCTCATGGATCATGAAAATGGAACTCGTCTTAAAAGAGTAATAGAACCTTCTAATACAGCATTCGACCATTAGGTGTTCGAAGTTGGACAGTCACTGCCATTATTCAAACACAACCAGAAGGTTACCTCTTTTTTAGATGTATAGAAAAGGGTCAAAATGTGTGACTTAACTAGTCTCCGGAGTCCAAATACACACTCCAAATGAAATAAAAAAATAACTGTCTGCAAAATACACTGAAATTTGTATTGTTGTTGAGCCGCCGGGCTGAAGGGCCCACTCATCTCATCTCAAGCAAGTACCTGTCCTTTTCAGCGTTGTTTATACGGAAGTGTGACTGCTGGTCTCCTAGAAACCGCGTGACTTGAACCCACACACTTGTACAGGTCTATATAAGCGAGCGAGCCCGCGAAACACCACCACGCCCTCTTCACCGATCGTGCTCCAGTGCAGCAAGCAAGCAGAGCAGAGCAACCGAGCGTCCGAGAAGAAGATTCACGAGAGCAGATCGTCGAACGAGCACCATACCGATGGCAATGATGGCCGGGGCGCCGCCCATGGAGGTGGAGCAGGACCTCCCGGGCTTCCGGTTCCACCCTACCGAGGAGGAACTCCTCGGCTTCTACCTCTCCCGCGTCGTCCACGGCAAGCAGCTCCACTTCGACATCATCGGCACCCTCAACATCTACCGCCACGCCCCCTGGGACCTTCCTGGTACGTCGTCGATACGTCCGCCATGGCGCCATCATCTAGCAAACAGCTTGTGTGTGTGTTCTTGTTGAGACGAGCGATCGAGCGCTGTGGCTGATCGATGGAGACGCATGGTTTTGCAGCGATGGCGAAGATCGGGGAGCGGGAGTGGTACTTCTTCGTGCCGCGCGACCGCAAGGCCGGCAGCGGCGGGCGGCCGAACCGGACGACGGAGCGCGGGTTCTGGAAGGCCACGGGGTCGGACCGGGCCATCCGGAGCTCCGCCGACGCCAAGCGGGTGATCGGGCTCAAGAAGACGCTCGTCTTCTACCAGGGGCGTGCCCCGCGCGGCACCAAGACGGACTGGGTCATGAACGAGTACCGCCTCCCCGACCACGCCGCCGCCGGCCGCGCCGCGCCGCCGCCTCCCAAGGTAATCCAGCAATCGTCCACTATGTTGCAGTTCTTGCCTATGAGTTTCGCTGTCCTAGAACTCAGCTGACACCAAAATCATTATCCTGTTCCTGTTTGGCTGATAAGACATGACTAAAAATACAGCTGACTGATTTGTTGTAAAAAAAAATATCGTTCGTTCACTAGAAAAATACGGATTATAAACGAGCGAACATGGCGCATTTCAAGCCACAAGCTAGCGTGAAACGTTTACTGATTATTACAGTACGTATTTAACTTTATATTGCCAAATCGGTGTGCGGTTTTAACATTAACCGGGGGAGGCAAATTGCTGGTCGGGTTCTTGTTCGTGATATCTTCTCTCATTTATATATGTTGGTCAGTTTTGGTAACAGTGATGTAGACATCCATGAACGCAAGAGTAGACGTTAGAATTGACGTGCTTGACTTAGGAGTTGACTAGCTTTTTTCATTAAATTGCATGGAAATTCTTCATGCGGTCACGGCAGAGGGTAGACGGATTGACACAAATGCCTGACGGTCGTCGTGTGCTTCTGCAGGAGGACATGGTGCTCTGCAAGATCTACAGGAAGGCCACCCCACTGAAGGAGCTGGAGCAGAGGGCCTCTGCCATGGAGGAGATGCAGAGGCGCAGCAGCGAGGCCAGAGCAGCATCCCTGGTCCAGGCCGCAGGCTCCGCCGGCGACGACTACCTGTCGGTGTCGTCGGACGACGCCCACGATAGCAGCTTCCTGCAGTTCCCGTCCTCGTCCTCGTCCGCGCCGTCGGGCGACAGCTACGGTGCGCCCGCGCCCGCGCCCAGGGAGGCCAAGACGGAGGCCGCGGACACCACGGCGGTCACGGTGGCGTCGACGTCGTCGTCCCTGGTGCATGCCGCGAGCATGGCGGCCCCGGCGGTGAGGCACGCTGACCTGCCCACCCTTCAGGTGCCGACGAACAACCTCGGAGTGGTGGACTGGACGCAGATGCAGGACCCGTTCCAGCTGCGCAGCCCGTGGCATGACCAGCTTTTCTTCTCTCCCTTAGCCAACCTGCTCTACTGAAGTGAGGAAGTAGCACAACTGGAGGAAGGTGAACCGTGTCCGTGCTAGTGTAGTCGTGTCACCAAAATGCTGGTCCAGCTTTGCAAGAGTCTGTCTACAACCATGTGTTTTATGCAGTTTCAACACATTAATTTTTTTTAACCATAGGATTAAGATTCAACGGCTTCCATCCTTCTTCTACCTCTAGTCTACAGCCTTCTTCTACCTCTAGACAATCACAAGATCATAGATCCACACATCACAGATCACAAAAAATAATTTTTTCTATAGAAAGACAAATCACAAGATCATGTGATTTTTACCCCACAGATTACAAAAAATAATTTTTTTCTATAGAAAGACAAATCACAAGATCATGTGATTTTTACCCCACACGCACCCGCTTTCCCCTCCCCGCCAACAACAGGAGCGACATGGCTCCTCCAACTCCTCGCAATAATTCATTCATCCACAGCGAAGCTTGTGAACAAGCTGGTCGATTCGTTCGACCCACGACGACACCCCAGACGTCGGCTGCGTGCGTGTCGTGCTGGCCGAGCTCGTCCTCACCTTTCTCTTCGTCTTCACCGGCGTTTCCGTCGCCATGGCTGCCGGTACGTACTTGTCCGTGTATCCACCGCGCGCTGTCAGAGTCAGGCCGCCTCCTCTCTCTGGGGTCTTCAATTTCCTTCTACTTTTAATTTCTCTGGGCCCTAGATGTCATAGATACAAAAAAAAAATCCAAGTGTTTTTTTTTGCTAAAACACATGTGTGTTGTATAGCATTTCTAAATAAATACACTCCGTTTGCCAAAAGTCACGTCACGTAACATCTTATAGGTCACGTACAATCCGAAGTCCTAGACAAATTCAAATTTCTCCTCTTCCTCAAATTCCTAAACAAATACGGTCCGTTTTACCTTTGTACGATTACTAGAGGCCGAGTTCCGTACATGTGTTTTCTATCGTGTTAAGATGAAAGATTTTACCCTTGTACGAATATACCCAAGGCCGAATTTCGTACGTATGTTTTCCGTGGTATATGAGGACGTCGCGTTCAGGATCATGAGCGTTGGAGCGCTCGCGGAAGGCGAGGTTCAGGAGCAGATGATGGCGGTTGATCTCAGTGCGGCTGTTTGTAATTAGATGAGAAGACTCTAAGACACGACACGATTGAAATTGAACTGTTTGCTCATCTGGAACTGGCCTATCAGATCCTATAAGAGCATCTCCGAGAGTTTGTCAAATTTTACTTGGCAAATCTTATGATTTGTCAACTCCCAAAATTATATGTCTAAGTAAAAAACAATCCATCTCCAAGAGTTTGGCATTTTTGACTTGGTAAAATAAAAAACCTGTTAACAAAACGAAGAGGCCCGCTAAGCGAACGAAGAGCCCCGCTAAACGAACGAAGAGCCCCGCTAAGAAACGAAGAGCCCCGGTTGGCAAGCAGTATACGCGCGCGTATATTTGCGCGCGCGGAGGGAAGATTTGCCAAGTTGTTATTGATGCCAAGCTGTTTTGCCAAACTGTTGGAGACTATTTTTTCTTGTTTTGCCAAAATTATATGGATGTCAAGTTGAGATAGCAAACTCTCGGAGATGCTCTAACTAGTAGATCCAGGTTAACTGGCTATCAACCATAGCAAAAGATGTTCCAGCGAGGACTCGATGGCGAATACCGAATTAATTGTTCGTCCGTTGTGTTTTTGCACACTGCATCACAAAGATCTTCCTTTTGGTTTTCATCCTTTTTTTGGTTTTAATAGAATAATATCATATTATTGTCAACATTAACTCACAGTATGAATGTCATAGTCATCATAAATAAAATATATTATAGATTCCAAATATTATATAATACGTAAAACATAAATAGATATTTACTATTTCCGTCGCTATTTTTCATCATGTTTGATAGGCTATTTTTTTTTTTTTTGGTTGCAACGCACGGGTGGACCAAAATATAGTACGGAGTAGATGGGAAGCCCATATTTTGCCACGGCCCAACACGTCTTTGCAGAAGCTTTCCTAGGGTTTTTGACGCGTCGCAGATAAGAGATCCCCTAAATACATTCCCCCCTCCCAGACACCGAGCCCGACTGCCCGACACCGATTCGGCGATCCCTCTCTTCCCCTTCCCTTCGCTCTGCCAGCCCCAATCACTCGCATCCCCGTCAACCATGGCGGCGGCAGCAGCAGGCGGAGGCGCAGTGCGTGCGCTGTCCCAGAAGGAGCAGGACATACAGATGATGCTCGCCGCCGACGTCCACCTCGGCACCAAGAACTGCGATTTCCAGATGGAGCGCTATGTCTTTAAGCGCCGCACCGACGGTATGTGCCTTCACTCCCGCATCCGTGCCTTTTTTTCCTCCGCATGCCAAATCCATGTAGATGTAGACAGCAAAGAAACCTCTGGTGCTCCAATGCTACAGTTCCGGGCGTGAATATCCAGCGTAGTTGTGCTGTGAACTTGTGTCGTCGTATTTGTAGTGTACTATGAACTTTAGATTTTTCGCGGTAATAATCAAAGATAGAAGTTCTTAGTCATTCAACTTGCGTAAGGCTAGTGCTACGGCGGCATGAGGCTTTTGTGGGGATCTAGTAATTAGCTGTGATCTGTGGCGCGCTGTAGCCAGCTTAATAGCGCTTCGTCTTCAAGATGAATTGTTGGGTGTGATGCATTCCGGCTACTGTTTTTATCAGGCATCTACATCATAAACCTTGGCAAGACATGGGAGAAACTCCAGCTTGCAGCGAGGGTTATCGTTGCTATCGAGAACCCTCAGGACATAATTGTCCAGTCCGCCCGCCCCTATGGCCAGCGTGCTGTCCTCAAGTTCGCTCAGTACACTGGCGGTCATGCCATCGCTGGGAGGCACACCCCTGGTACCTTCACTAATCAGCTCCAGACCTCCTTCAGTGAGCCTCGCCTGCTTATCCTTACTGACCCAAGGACTGACCATCAGGTGAAAAGAATTTCAGTTTCAAAGTTCTGAAATATTTAATGAGTGGACCCTGCAATGTGATGGTGAACTAATTGTTATGCTAGTAATTGTTTGCAGCCAATCAAGGAGTCTGCTCTGGGGAACATCCCGACCATTGCCTTCTGTGACACTGACTCTCCCATGCGTTATGTCGATATCGGCATCCCAGCGAACAACAAGGGGAGGAACAGCATTGGATGCCTGTTCTGGCTTTTGGCCAGGATGGTTCTGCAGATGAGGGGCACTATCCTCCCTGGGCACAAGTGGGAAGTCATGGTATGCTAGCTTATGATGCTGTTCAAAATGACATTGGAGATGTAATGGGTCCACATTTTTTGGTAACCTTTGCATTCTTATATGATAATGTTGTTTTCAGGTTGATCTGTTCTTCTACAGAGACCCAGAGGAAGCAAAGGAACAGGAGGGGGAAGCTGCCGTGGCCCCTGAGTTTGCCGCAATCACTGATTACCAAGGAGCTGATCAGTGGGGTGGTGACCAGTGGACCTCTGATGTGGCTGTGCCGCCTGTTGCTCCTACTGGTGCTGATTGGGGTGCTGCTCCAGGTATATACTGTTACCTGCTTTTTTTAGAATTTCCTCATCTTTGGTATCAGACTTCTTCATCCATGCATGTTGTGTTCACATGAAAACTGTAACCCTGATTGTTTTACTCTGTACCGAGTTACTGTTCTCCTAACATGACAATTCCCATTTTCTGTTGCAGCTCCGGTTCAAACAGGTGATGGCTGGGATCAAGCTGGGGCCCCTGTACCTGTGGACGGTACTGTACCTCCAGTGATTGCTCCTACTGGTTGGGACCAAGCACCTCAGCCGACTGCCCAAGGCTGGGAGTAGGCATAGTCCACTCTGAGACTTGTCTTCTGCGGCTTAAGTTCAGTATTTTTCTAAAGTATGAATGTCAAAAATCTGATGGCATCCTCTATAGCTATGCTTTGCTTTGAGCACTTATGTTTTAGGGCTTTCTAGCTGAAGCTGTTGTCCAAAATCAGTATTTTGGAAGTTGAATTGTTTTCTTCTTTCCTTTTGACATTACTATGTATATAGCATGGAAATTTTTGGTTAATCTTAAAACTGTAAAGGGCTTCCGAAATGTTGCTTGTGATTCTTTGAGTTATTCCCTGAATATGTGCAAGTATAGGCCGTGATCCCTGCTGCTGTTTAGATCTTGCTAGGAATGAATTGCAGTGCTACTACTATTGTTTTGTCTGACAGTGTGCCCAGCTGCTAGCAGTTATGCCCGTGTGCAATCTGCATCTATTCAAACTTGTAGCGAACCTCACTTTTGTTGAAATGTGATAGTGATGGAAAATAGCAAGTTTTGTCAGGCCAAATTTCTCTGCTATTGGATCACTGTCACAATTACTGACTCTTGCAAACCTCATTTTGTTCGATGTTGGGGCTTGGGAGTACTTGATGATAGTGTCCTGATCTTGCAATGGTGTTACAGAAATAGAATACTTGAATGTCGATCATAGCAGTCGAATGTAAATTGTCAATGATCTGTAACTGATGTGCTCTCTCCATTCCAAAATACTTACCTTAGTCAAGTCTTAGTGGGTGTTTTATGTGCCAAATTCTAAAATTCACATGTGCTGGAAACAGGTGGGTAGGCATGTAGCTCAGGATACTTATTCAGGAATGGCACTGAGATTTTTTTTGCCTCTTTTTGAAATGCTTTGATTCAGGAATGACATTGAGATTTATGCACAAGCGAGACTGTTCTGTCACTTGAAAACTGATCTTGCTATAATTTGGTTTGTTTGACAAATCTCAAATACTTATTCTCCATTTTAGAGAGCTAATAATGCACCCTATAATGATAGTTCAAATATTCAGTGTGTTTCCTCTATACAAGATGAGAGAACTAAAGTGTCAGAAGTTTCTATTTGCATATGGCTATTGTAAGACATTCTTAAAACAAAGAATCAATCAATGGGCAATAGCAATGAAGTCTTAATCATGACAAAGGATCAAGTGATTAAGAAAAAAGCTGTTTAATCACAACATGCTCTCTTCAAATGTAGGAGCACCTCTTCCACAACGATTAAGATTATGGATCAGCTAAAACATCATAGATCAGCTAAAACATCATAGTATCTACAATTATGAATTATCAAATGTCTAGTAGAATAAGGTTCCTTAATTATATTTAATTTTCTGAACAAAAAATACTTTCACAGCTTCAGTTAGGCTACAACTGTACACCAATGATCAAGTAGTCTCACTTGTGCAAGAGGCGGGAGTGGCAAAGGCAGGCAGAGGAGAGACTGGGCAAGTACCATCCACATCCAGCTTGTTGAGCTGGCCTCCCGTTCCGTGCACACCCTAGACTAAGGAGGATGAATGGCTCATTCGATGTACCAAAAGTCGCCTCATCATCATCTTCACCAGATTTTTGCTGAAGGCTCCAGATGTGCTTCCTCCGTCTCTTTTCAAGTGTCAGTTTAGATTTTCGTTTAAGTCAATCTTTCTTAAGTTTGATTATATTTATTGAAAATATTAATAGTATTTATATCTTCAAATAAGTGTATCAAAATATATTGATCGATAAATTCATCAGTGACCAACTGACCACTCAGATGTCAATCTGGTTTTTGGCCATGCCATGGCATGGAACTTTCACGGCCAAGTGCCGGTAAATTGCGACTCACATACATGCATGTCTGTGCTAGATAACCGCTTTTCTGTACAGCACATTGTGTTCAAAACGTACGTCTAGCTTTTTATTACCAGCATGGGAAATTTCCAGTTGCTGCCCAATGCCCGCTAGTATGCACGTGCGTGAGGACAGCTTCAGTGGCCCAATCCATCTCTATCTTTGGCTTAGCTCTTTCATCTATCCTCCCTCCAAATCATGTATTTCCAAGCTGACGAATCATAAAGGACATTATGTACTCTGCTGCACCCATAAAATTTGAATTCAAAACTCGACCTTTGGAAGTAATTAGGCCCAGTTTTGTCTGCTAGAGGGTCAAAAGGACAAAGTGTATTATTCAAGGTAGTAGAAAAAGCTTCTTCTTTTTTCAATTAGATAAATATACATGCAAACTGGAATGTCTGTGCCCCCTCATTTTGCCACAAAAAACCCTATATGTCATCGCTGTGCAAGCACTCCTTTTTTGCACTGGCTCCGTTGCTTGCTTAAAATTTAAAAGAAGTGGAGATGCAAATATGATATCCTCTATGTATGCAGTAATTGATTTGAAATTTTATATTTCGATTAAAGTTGGGTTCCTACACCGTGCATGTCATCATGTAGCTCTGATCCGCATTGTGCACACTTCTTCAGGTAAAAATAGATGGCCCAGAAACTCCACACGGATTGTGGTTAGTTTTTGGACTAAGCTCTAGGCCAATCTTGTGGTGTAGAGGGTAGTTTGGACTTTTTCGAATTATTAGGATTAGGAAAACATGAGAATAGTCACGGCTCTACCAACAGCTACCACGATGATTTGCTACTACCTCCGGCCATCTATTCATGACATTGAGGCAAAGTTGTTGAGAAGAAAAAGAAGCTAACTTGATTGTCCGAAGCGTCATGAATGAATAACAACATAACCAAAGCCGGTTGGCGTCCTGATTCGACCGGGATACGAATCCACGCAGATTGTATCGGACTCGGAACGAATCACAGTCTACAAAAGGGCACCAATCGATCGATTATTTGTCCCGGCGACCGCAAAACAGATTGACACCACACCATGGACTCCGCCGCCGACGGCGACAGCGAGAGGAAGCAGGCCACCGGTGGCCGCGTCAAGTGCGAGGGCGTGGTGTTCACGGTGACAGGGGGCAACGAGGTGGCCTTGGTGACGAGGGGCGGCGCGACGCGCGCGCTGGGCAGCGAGAGCTACTTGGACGCGAGCACCGGCACGCGGCACCACTTCGTGGACGTGCAGGGGAAGACCGAGGCCATGCTGTTCCTGGTGTCCGTGCTCGAGGACCAGCGCCGCATCGTCGCCGTCCGGAGGTTTTGCTAGGGTTTAGCGAGGACACGATCGTGCACTGTGTATGACGACCTCAACTCCTCAAGGCACGAATGAACACGCTCAGATCAATGCTTTTAGGTATTTGTTCGGCTAAAGCAACTTGTTAATCTGCTATTTCTTCGATCGCGGATGAGAGAATTTGTGCTCCTCAACACTTGATCCATCCTGTTTTCCGTGTAATGATGCTTATACCCAAATGAAACACAAAGTAAAGCCCCAATTGACACAGCCTAGAGCTCAAAGCCACACCTCAATCTAAAGTTTGTGTGTTAAAATAAAGAAACTTGAGCGTTTATCTTTTAGAAATTTATTAGTGTTTGGGAGGTACTTTAGATTCCTACCCTCTAAAATAGGGTGGATCGTTGATCTAAAACGGATAATAATCTTGTACTCATACTATTCTATTCTATATCTACACTATGAAAGAGAAAAAAAATTGATAAATATACATATTACCACCGTATTTATTTCTCTCCGCCTCATGTATTATCCCTTTGGATCTTTTTTAAAGAATAGATTTAACGTCTAGAAATTATTAAACCATACACGAGATAGGTCCAGGAACCAAACACGATGGGTGGGTCCAGGTTGATACGCTGGATACAACCATTTACATCCAGTTTTATCGAGCCCATGACATCTAATTTTTCTTTAAAAAATCATACCCTTTTACCTATTTTGTAGTACGAGCCAAACTCTACCAATCATCTAGTCGACATCACCATCCGTCACACAAGGAAATTGTAACATATTTTTTGGGGCGAGGTACTTGGGGCATCACCATTCGTCACACAAAGACATTGTTAACATTGGAACCAGGGTCTCTCCCGAAACCAGGGCGAACACAGGAATGGTTCTTAACGGGCTTCATCTTCCTTCATCCTTCATCCCTTTTCTTTTTTTTTTCTCCATTTTCCCCTCTTCCAATTAACTTCATGGAACTTCTGCGGGTATAGGGGGGCTTGAGCAGGCCCCCGCAGCCTTTGTCCAACGGTGGGCAACTACCGAATTTTTTACATTTTAATCTTTTTTTGAAAGTTTCTCACAAATAGACCCCTGACGGAAAGAATTCAGAAAATATACCCTTAGCTCGGCGCCAACGTCTCTGGCGCCGAGCTCCTGGGCACGGTAGATGACATGGTAGTGAGCTCGACGCCGTAGATCTTAGCGTCGAGCTCGGCGCCGGAGTGACTGGAGCCGCGCCTTTAATACCTATGGGCCCCGCGCGTCTCTTCCTCTCCCTCTCTCACCCTAGTAGAGCGAGCTCCGCCGCCGCCGCCGCCGCCGCCCGCGCCCTTGCCTCCACCCGCCGCCCTCGCCCGCGCCGCCGCGCTGCGCCGCGCCCGCGCCCGTGCCCGCGCCTCATTCCTTGCCCTCTCCTCATCTAACGTCATCCGCCTCTCCAATCCCCATTTTTAAGCCCAACATCGATCGGGTTACATATACCGCGCTGTCTAGGAAATTCGCACATCTTTTCTTTGTGATGTTTAACGAATAGGTTGACGTAGTCAGGTGCATATCCCCTCTTCCGTGCAATTACTTGCATCTTCTTCAGTTCATCCAAGAACTTAGCTTGACCATCATAATATTCCCACCTGCATTTCCTAGTGCTCTATTCAAACGGCAAATTCTATCATATATGTCTTAGCAAAAGAAACAAAATACAATTTCATGTTTACCACAAAAATAACCAACCTCATCATACTTAACCATATGGCCGCAATAATGGCCTATTTCAAGCTCCGAAGGGACTAGGCCATAGTTGGATTTAACACCACATTCGCACATGACAGAAGGTGCTTTGTAAATCACCCTTTATTTCTTCTTTTCCTTAACCTTTCGTGGTTCTTCCGGCCATTGGTTCTTAGGACCATACAACCACTCCTTGAAACGACACTCCGCATTGAAAACACCTAAATAAAAGGATATTAGTACATGAACCCGTTTCAAGGAGTATAATTCTCGAGGACGACCCTGTTTTCGCCAAAACTCCTCCCGAAATATTTCTTGCATCTAACAAAATGGATGTTATTTAACAAACATAAATCAAAACATCACAAATAAATGTCAATGAGAACCATAACTACAATGCAACCAATTTCGTTCTAAGAACCCAAAGCAGTTAACATTAAACCATAAACCTAGGATTTCTCATTTGATGCACAATAATGAACCCATAACATAACCACATGTGCCTAGGTTTGCTAGCTTTTCCACGCCTTGGCATCATCCTACGGTTGTATAATACATATATTGATGGATACAATGAAACCCTAAGTGATGACGATTATTACGTTCAAAAATTCAACTAATACATACCGAATCGATACGAAAAAAACTAGGAGGGGAGCGAGGATACCTTGCTCTCGAAGATCTACGGATCAAATCAAAGTTTCCAAAGTCCAATATGCCGATTCGTGAGGTAGGGTGAAGTCAGGAGAGAAAAAACCCGAGAGGGAGGAGAAAGAAGAGGAAGAACGCTCGGGCAGGAAGGTTGGCCAGGGTTAAATGGCGGGGAGCTCGGCGCCAGTCACTCTGGCGCCGAGCTAACTGCCATGTCATCTACCGTGCCCAGGAGCTCGGCGCTAGAGACGCTGGCGGCGAGACGTGTTAGCTCGGCACCAGCACCAATGGCGCCGAGCTAAGGGTCCATTTTTTGAATTCTTTCCGCCAGGGGTCTATTTGTGAGAAACTTTCAAAAAAAAGCTAAAATGTAAAAAATTCAGGGGCAACGACACCGCGGCTGCGATCGAGGCGACCGCTGAGCTAGTGGAGGTGGCCACACATGTCATCATTGCAGCCTCCGTCTTCGTCGTGCTGGCTATGTGTTCATCTTCGGTTGTCATATGTTTGTTTCACCTAATGACCTTACTAGTAAAACTGGCGCGACCAAGCCCTGCATGGAAAGTGCAGTATCATATATTAATCATGTTTTGTTTCGCTAATGTGCCTTTAGGGGGGCTTGTGCCCCGCAGACCCATGCTGGATCAGCCCTATCTTTCTGCTCCTCTTCCCTGTTTGTTTGCCTTAGATTCTCTACGTCCAACTGGCTATGCATTGTCAAGTCATCGTCCGCAAGGTTGTGACCAGTGGAATGCTTCCCCATGTCTGTACAAGGAACAGAAGAGGGTCAAAGCGAGGGCGCGAGATTGCTCCTTGATGTGGGCGCGTGCATGCGTGGGTCAGACGATAATCGATTAGGGGCGCAGGGGTGGGTGAGCGAGGTGGAGGGAGACAAAGGTGGCATGAGCAGGGGCACAACGGATGCAAGGGAGAGAGGAGGGAGAATGGAAAGAAAATATATATGAGAGACGGGAAAATAAAGAAAAATAAAAGATAAGAACAATACATATATTTCATCTTTTTATCTACATAGATGACAAGTGTTTTACCAAATGTTCATTGTCGGTGTTTCAAGTTACCAATTAGTAAATTTCTAGTATTACGCGTCTGGCTCGGATGGTGTGCTTAGAGGACACGATGTTTATACTGGTTCGGGCAGAAAGTCCCTACGTTCAGTTCGTCGTTGCTGCTCGTGTTACTAGCACTAAAAGTTTGTAGTATGGGTTACAAACGAGCGAGAGAGGGACAAGTCCCAAGTCTCTGATGTGTGTGTGCTCCTGATGCGTGTTGGGGCGTGTGTTTTGATGTCTACAGCCGTATAGAGTGGTGAGCCGCCGCCCTCCCTCCTAAGGCGTCTTGCTTCCCCTTTTATAGACGAAGGGGAAGAGCAAGTTACACAGAGTGAAAGAGGGAGAAGAGCCAAGGAGAGGAAGGCTTCCAGGACCGCCGGACCTTTCTTCTTCTTTATGTGGGTCCTGCCGACACTACAGATCGTGATAGGGATGGCTCCATGCCGGGCGCCTGTTCGCCGTTGATGCCACGCCCCGGCGTTGTGAGCGGGTCGTGATGTCCCATTTCGTCCCGGCGGGCGACGCGGTGAACCAGCGTGCTGGTCAGCGGTCGTACAGGGACTAGGCAGCATAGTGATCATGCGTCCGTCACTATTGGTGATGTGAGTTCCCTAGAGTGACATGTCACGGGCACGGGTCATGTTGAGATGTGCCCGCTCCCTGCACGATGCCAGAAGTTTGACCTTGGGTTGTACTTTCTGGCCCATAGTGGTTGGCGGTGGTACGGGCTTCCATCAGGAGCCGTGCTTGAGGGGTCGGGCGAGATGGAGCCCCCGACCCAGAGGCTGGGCAAGGCGGAGCCCCTGGCCTAGAGGTCGGGCGAGGCGAGTCCCCCGACCCAGAGGTCAGGCGAGGCGGAGCCCGTGCACCCGAGGGCCAGTTGGAGTTGTAGTCGCGCTCTTGACTACTTGGATGAATCAATGTTGATGACCATTAGCTCCTCCTCCTTGGGTACCCTAGTATTGGTCCCCAATAGTAGCCCCCGAGCCTGTGAAGGAGTATTCTACTCCATCGAAGGCTTTTCTAAATGGGAGGACTCTGAGGGCCTTGGCCTTCTTTTGTCGCCCATGGCGTGTCCTGGGGATGGTGATTCCATTTCATCATGATCAGACCCCTCAGGGGTATAGCCATGAGATTTGGTGGGTCAAAAAAGGTCTTTCCTAATTCTGACCCCTATGGGGGCTTGTCGTTCTACGATCGCGCGTTCGATCTCCTTGCGAGTCCAACTTTTCTCGAGCCCCCGCCCGTAGCAGTGGTCCGGTCGAAGGTCGGCTCGTCTTTGTGATTGTCTTCCCTCAAGCGTTTTTTCTGATAAAAACGGAGGGGCTGGCCATGCCATGATTTTCCTCTATGGACATATCATGGTGCTCGATGAGCTGTTAACGGGCTAGTCTGAGTTGGGCCCTGGCATCCCATTCGTGGGGGTTCAGCTTGGGTCAGCTTGTGACCAACTCTAGATTCTCAGCGATCAATCCATATAGTTCTCGAGGGCTCTTTGCCTTTCTTCGAGGAAAAACCATAGATCATATCCGGCCGAGACTCGAACATGGGCTGAGATGCCCACAGCGCTTGTGCGCTCGAGTACTAGCCGCTAGCGGGCCTATCCCTTTCCACCCTCACTCTAAAGGTGCCCAGAGCAGTTGTCGAACCCACCAATGGGCCAACCTTTAAACTCCTGGGCCTAGACGGGCCATAGGAGCGTTTTCAGCTCCGTATCCCTCTTACCTGTGATGGATCGTGGCCTGTTCAGGAAGGCGAAACGTCTAGCGCATTTTTCGAGGGGACGACCATAGGTTGCGTGCGCACACCCCGCGACAAGACATGGTGACAGGTCATGGCAGGCATGGAGATCTAGGCAGGTGGTTGGTTTCCTCGCACCCGTCGCCCCTCCGCAGCCACGTCGCCACTGCCAACGCTTAGGTTTCCTGCCTTCGCATCTCTACCGTTGAGCTCGCATCCATCCGCCCCACCTCCAATGGATCCATGGTGTCATTCCAACATCACCTTCCAGTGCATGGAGGGGCTCGTCTGTCGCGGTCTTCTTCACGCGTGGACCTCGACCGAGGAGTTGCTGCTGCCCGGCAACGAGGATTCACCGTCGCCGCTCGATAGCTACGTTGTGTTGTTCGCCCACTTCCATGAACGTGGGCTCACGACCCTCGCCGATAAATTTCTCTGGGGGCTGCTGCACTTCTACAAGATTGAGTTGTAGCATCTCAATCCCAATGGGATCCAGCACATGGCGGTGTTCATCGCGTTGTGTGAAGTATTCCTAGGGATCAGCCCTAACTTCAACTTATGGAGGTATTTTCTTCACCTTCAACCTCTAGAAGAAGAGGGAGAAAGGTGGTAGGCAGGAGCTGCACATGCCGATGGGGTGGGCCGGCAACCAACTTCGGAACAATCGGGTCGGTGAGTACCCGTCCATGCGGCTCTCGATGTCTAACAAGGGGTGGCACTCGTAGTGGTTCTACCTCAAGAATGACGCCGCCGCCCCTCTATCGGAGTTCACCGGGCGCCTGATCAAAGAGGCCCTAGAGCAGTGGAGGAAGTGGGGCGTCCCGAAAGAAGGATAAGAAGAAGATCCAGGACCTCATCGCCGCCATCCACATCCTAAAGGAGAATGGCCTGAAAGGGTCGAGCATCATCGGGGCTTACCACGCAAGGAGGGTGGCGCTGTTGATGACGCGTGCGCTCCCGCTATATGAGATGGCACCTGAGGCATCGTTCGACAAAACGGCGCTCGCTGAGGGAACGTTCCCCAACTTTGAGATCACGCAACACATCAAGGAGGCGATGGAGCCTTTGTGGGACGATGCGGGTGCCGCCCACAACTTCATCTACCCAGTGTTGGGGCATCCTCCGATGCGGCCGGAGCTAGGCTACGTTGTCTTCGTAAGTTTTTATTTCTCTTGCCTTCTCTTTGAAAGCATCTAGGCCCCTAGTTGGATTTCGGTGATTAATAACAATACGAGATTACTGTGACTAACGTGTATTTTGCAGATACAATTAAGTTAGGTCATGGTAATGGCAATTGATTGGGCAATCATAGTTGTCATGTTCCTACGATGAAAATTGTTTCGGTTTTCAAAGGATGGACGACAAGGTTAAGGATGGACTAGTTCTAAGTGTCGTTTGGTGTTGAAGAGACACTTAGAGTAGTTTAGGACTTTGTTTTTTCCTTTGGCCATACTATTAAGGGGGCTATGGACGGGTAGCTTGACCTAGGTGAGTCTAGTGGGCTAGGTGTGGTGCACACTTGTCAAATCTAGCACTAGGTAGCTCCTAAAAAGCCCTTAGATCAATTGGAGCAAACTTCATTCACATATGATTGCGAGTTGGAAGTGAATGGAGGGTCTAATGCTGACCGGACGCTGGTTCCGATGTGACCGGACGCTGGTGCAGAGTCCGGTCAGTTCATTTGATCAAGGTGAAGTCGTCTGGACATGACCGGACGCTGAGAGGTGAGTGACGGACGCTGGGTGCCAGCGTCCGGTCGACTCCAGTAAGGGTCCAGAGAGGGAAAATCCTGATCGGACGCGTCCGGTCAGTGCTGACCGAACACTGGTCAGGTTTCAGCTACTGACCGGACACTGAGCAGTAAAATGACCGGACGTTGGGTGCCAGAGTCTGGACAACATCAGTAAGGTTCCAGAGGGTAGTTTTTGTGATTGGACGCTGGCTAGTGTCTAGTCACAACTTAAACTGAACAGAGGCGGGTGAACAGACCAGAGCGTCCGGTCACCTTGATCGGAGCGTCCAGTCACCCCACAGAGGCACATAACGGTTCATTTTGAATGAGGGGTTATAAATACTTCCTCTATTCACTCAAGGGATCACTTTTGCTCATTCCAACAGCTAAGAAACACCGTTGAGACTGCCAAGAAGAGCAAGGTCCTAGTGAGGTGATTGAGATTTGAGAATCTAAGAGAGAGACCTCATTAGTGAAAGCAAGAGTAGCAAAGTGTGCATCCACCCTTCTTATTAGGCTTGTCGTGGTCAAGTGAGAGTTCGTGCTTGTTACTCTTGGTGATCACCATCACCTAGATGGCTTGGTGGTGATTAGGAGCTTGGTGATCATCCGACGGAGCTTGTGGATAACCCAACTCAAGTTGTGAGCGGTTGTGGGTGATTCACCATGACAGAGTGTCAAAGAATCAACCCATAGAGAGCACTTGATCCTTGCGCGAATCAAGGGAGAGCTACAACCTTGCGTGGTGACTCTCCGATACCTCGGCATAACATCACCGCGTTCCTCCTTCTTCCTTTACTTTAAGCATTTACTTTGAGCAATTCAATTCTTGTCTTTATATTCATAGAATTGCCATGCTAAAGTAGGATTAGAACATAGGTTGCTAAATTTTTTTGCGGTAGAACAATAGAAACACTTTCTAGGCACAAAGGGTGAAGTGGGCTAACCGTAGGGTTTAATTATTGCAAAGAATTTTAGAATTAGCCCAATTCACCACCCTCTTGGGTATCTTGATTCTTTTAATTGGTATTAGAGCCTCATGCTCACGTATTTAGGCTTAACCGCCTAGAGAAAAATGTCTCACAGGGATGGACCTCCTCCTATCTTTGAGGGGGATGATTTTTCTTATTGGAAAATCCACATGGAGGCGTATTTAGAAGCTCTAGATGTTGGAATACTTAGAGCCATCTGACAAGGATTCCCAAAACACCGGGATCCCACGCACCTTCAAGATGATGAAGTGAACTATGAGAAATAGAATGCAAAGGCTTGAAACACCATCTTTAGAGGCCTTTGCAAAGATGTGTTTAACCGGGTGAGGAACCACAAGGACGCCCATGCACTATGGTCGAACATTTGTGCGCTCCATGAGGGAACTAAGAGCGAGCATGAGGAACGCTATCATCTTGTTATAAAAAAACTTAATTCTTTTGAGATGCTTCCTAAAGAGAGTGCTAATGAAATGTACTCACGCTTGAATGTTCTTGTAGAGGAAGTCAATGGATTTGGACTTACTCAAATTCAACTATCCGATGTTGTGAGAAAAATTTTGAGTGTCCACCCCATTGATAAATATGGGCATATTGTGACCGTGCTCTATCAAGGTGATCTTTCCACCGCTACACCGACTCAAATCTTGGGAAAGATCAATGCTCATGAGATGTATATGCACATCACACCATAAGATGGCTCATCCTCTACCAAGAAGAAAGACAAAGACTTAGCATTCAAGGCTAGCCAAGAGAAGGGCAAAGCAAGAATTGAGTATGAGAGCTCAAGTGATGACGAAGTTGATGACTCAAGTCTTGCTCTCATGGTGAGAAGAACCGCCAAGATGCTAAAGAAGCTCAACAAGAGTGGCATCAAGTTCGATGGCAAGAAAAAGAAGTTCTTCACTAGCACAAGGAAGCCAATCTCCGAGATGGATTGCTACAATTGTGGAGAACTTGGTCATCTAGCACATCAATGCACCAAGCCCAAGAAAGACAAGTACAAGAACAAGTATAAGGGCAAGAAACATGACTCAAGTAATGAAGATGAAGATGAGAAGAAGAAAAACAAGCCATACAAGAAGAAGGATGGCAAGAAGGTCTTCCATAAGAAGAAGAAAAATGGGATGACATACATCGTCGGTGATTGGCTCACGAATATTGATTCATCAAGTTGCTCATCCGATGATGATAGTGATAATGAGAAGGTGACCGCAATTGTGATTGACTCTTCATCATCTTCACCGACACCACCGCCATCATCCTCTACACACCTATGCCTTATGACCAAGGGTGAATGAAAGGTACCAAATGATGATGATAGTAGTTGTGATGATCATGCTAACAATGATGATAGTGATAGTGATAGTGATGATGATGAATATGAATCACCTTCATATGATGATCTTGTTAAATTGCTAAATCAATATACTAGGATCATTAGAAAGACTAGAGCTAAGAATGACAAGCTAGAAGCTAAGAATGATTATCTTTTAGCTAAATGTGATATAGCGGAAAAGGCTAGTGTTGAGCTTAGAGAAGCAAATGAAGCTATGTCATCCAAACTCAAGGTGCTCAAATCTTCTAAGAAAGAGCTTAAAGATAAACATGATAAACTTGAGCAGATGCATAAAGAGCTCATCACTAGCCATAATATGTTAAAAGAAAAATATACAACTCTCAAGATAAATTATGATAATCTTGTTATTACTCAAGAATTTTTATCCAATGAGCCACATGATGTTACTAACGATGTTGTTAAGATTGATATAGCTACATCATGTGATGATTTAATTGTTGAGAGCATTGAGCAAGGATCTAGTGGCAAAGGCAAGCAAGTGGTTGAGTCCGATGACTATGATGAGTATATCAAGATCAAGAATAAGAATGAGAAGCTAAACAAAGATCTTGAGAAGCTATCAACCACCAACACCATTGTGCTAGAAACTCTTGATCATGATGGTGACTTGATTCTTGAGAATGAGAAGCTCAAAGAAGAGAATAAGAAACTCAAGGAAGAGAACAAGAAGCTCAAGTTGAAGAAAGAGCACCTCAAGATTGGATTGAGCAAGTTCACAAGAGGCAAGCATCTTCAAAGTGAGCTACTAATGAACACCGTCATGAAGATGGATAAAAGTGGTATTGGATATTTGGCAAACCAAGAGAAGAAGGCTTAAGCTCAACAACAACAACACAAGTCAAAGCCAAAGTCAAAGAGGTGTTTTGAGTGTGGACAAGAAGGCCACTTTGCCCATGAGTGTCAAACTCCACCACCACAACCATTGCCCAAGCATGCTAGACCCTTTGCTTTCAATGCTCATTACATGCTTAGAAAGGACTCTAATGGAAAGATGAAAGTTATGTTCTTAGGACCTCCCAACAAGAGTAGGCCTAAGAAAATTTGGGTGACAAACTCACTTGTTGAGAAGGTGAAGGGCCCTCAATAAGTTTGGGTTCCTAAAGTTTGATCTCTTATGTGTAGGTGAACTACAAGACCGGTGGAAGTCATTGGGTAATTGATAGTGGTTGCACACAACATATGACCGGTGATCCTCGTATGTTCACCTCACTAGATAAAGAAGTAGATGGACAAGAAAGAATCACATTTGGAGATAATTCAAAGGGCAAAGTTAAAGGATTGGGCAAAGTAGCAATATCAAATGATCATTCAATCTCAAATGTGCTATATGTTGCTTCATTGAGTTTCAACTTGCTATTCGTTGGACAATTGTGTGATCTTGGCTTCCAATGCTTGTTTACTAAGAAGGAAGTTGTTGTATCTAATAAGGATGATGATCAAGTGATATTCAAAGAATTTAAATACAACAACCTATATCTAGTGGATTTCACCTCCGAAGATGCTAATTTGAAGACTTGTCTATTTACCAAAACAACACTTGGGTGGCTATGGCATAGAAGACTTGCTCATGTTGGGATGAACTCACTCAAGAAGCTAATGAAGAATGATTTGGTGAGAGGGTTGAAGGATGTGAAGTTTGAAAAGGACAAGCTTTGTAGTGCATGTCGAGCCGGCAAACAAGTTGCAAATACTCATCCAACAAAAGATTTTATGTCAACCATAAGAGTGCTAGAACTCCTTCACATAGACTTATTTGGACCAACAATATACAAGAGTTTGGGAGGAAATCTTTATTGTCTTGTGATTGTTGATGACTATTCAAGATACACATGGGTATTCTTCCTTCATGAAGACACAAGATGGTGATAAAGATGTGCCACAAGATGGTGATAAAGATGGAAGAGTAGAAAATGAAGACACACATGTCTCCCATGAGCAAATGGTGGTACAAGCACAAGATGTTGATGCTCCACAACCTCCCCCTCAAGTGATTGATAGAAGAAATTTACCTCTACTACAAGCTTATCCACAAGATCTCATCATAGGGAGCCCATCAAAGGGAGTAATGACTCGCTCTCAAAAGCTTGCTTTATTTATTAAACATCACTCTTTTATCTCTTGCTTTGAGCCTACTAAGGTAGAAGAAGCTCTTCAAGATCCGGATTCAATAAATGTCATGCATGAAGAGTTGAACAACTTCACCCGCAATGAATTTTAGACTCTTGAAGAGTGGCCAAAAGGTGCAAGAGTCATCGGAACAAAGTGGGTGTTCCGCAACAAGCAAGATGATCAAGGCATTGTTGTGAGGAACAAGGCAAGACTAGTTGCAAAGGGGTTCTCTCAAGTTGAAGGCTTGGATTTTGGAGAGACCTTTGCACCGGTTGCAAGACTAGAAGCCATTCGTATCCTCCTTGCATATGCATCATATCATGAAATTAAACTATATCAAATGGATGTGAAAAGTATATTTTTAAATGGCTTTATTAATGAACTAGTCTATGTTGATCAACCTCCTGGGTTTGAAGACCCTAGATATCCTAATCAAGCTTATAGGTTGTCCAAGGCGCTATATGGGCTTAAGCAAGCCCCAAGAGCTTGGTATGAGCGTCTTCGGGACTTCCTCATTGAGAAGGGCTTCACCATTGGGAAGGTCGACACCACACTATTCACCAAGAAGCTTGATGGACATATCTTCATTTGTCAAGTATATGTTGATGATATCATCTTTGGATCATCAAATGAAGATTCTTGTAAGGAATTTGGTGAATTGATGTCGAAGAAGTTCGAGATGTCAATGATTGGTGAGCTTACATTCTTTCTTGGTTTTCAAGTCAAGCAAATGAGAGAAGGGATTTTTATCTCTCAAGAAAAGTACACCAAGGATCTTCTCAAGAGGTTCAAAATAGATGAATGTAAGCCAATCAAGACACCAATGCTAACTAATGGACATCTCGACCTAGATGAGAGAGGTAACATGGTTGATCAAACTCTCTGCCGTTCTATGATTGGTAGCTTGTTATATTTAACCACATCTAGGCCTAACATCATGTTTAGTGTGTGTATGTGTGCTAGATTTCAAGCTAATCCTAAGGAAACTCATTTGATTGTTGTTAAAAGAATCCTTAGGTATCCTAAGCACACACCAAACATTAGCCTTTGGTATCCTAAAGGAGCTATATTTGAATTAGTTGGCTATTTCAATTCGAATTATGCCAGTTGCAAAGTTGATAGAAAAAACACATCTGGAGGGTGCCATTTGCTTGGTAGATCACTTGTGTCTTGGTCCTCCAAGAAACAAAATAGTGAGGCTTTGTCCACCACCAAAGCGGAATACATTACCGTGGGTGCTTGTTGTGCACAAATACTTTACATGAAGCAAACTTTGCTAGACTATGGTGTAGTTCTAGAAAAAGTACCTCTTTTGTGGGACAATGAGAGTGTGGTAAAACTTGCTAATAATCTGATTCAACACTCTCGCGACAAACACATAGATATCCGCCATCACTTTCTTAGAGATCATGTTGCTAAGAATGATATTTCACTAAAAGGTGTAAGGACCGAGAATCAATTGGTGGATATCTTCACTAAACCGCTAGATGAGGCAACATTTGTCGGTTGAGGAATGAGCTCAATGTGCTTGATTTTAGCAACTTCACTAGAAAATGAGCTTGTGTTATCTCTTGCATTGCATTGTAATATACAACATGTTTAATCTTTGGTAATGCATATAGGGCTTGTCTAACATGGTTAAGATAACCGCCGAAAAGCATGTGAAGAAGCTTAACCTTGGATCAAACTTGACAAGCAACTAGAATTACTTTCAAGTATTGCATTGCATATGCATGAATGTTATTTTGTTGTTTCTCTTCAAATCACCCTTTTATTGCCTATTTTCTTAAAAAGAATTATAGTCTAAGGCAAAATATTTTGAAAATTTTGAGGGTTTGAGAGAGGTCACTCACATAAGTCTCAATTGGTGTTTATTTGGATCTTATCGAAGTTAGGACTTGATTGGGAATAGGCAGCACGAAGAACTTTGAAGAATTACTGAAAAGGAGTGACCGGACGCTGGACCGAACTCTGCTCCCCTGCGTCCGGTCAGTTCACAGGATGTGAACTTTGCTGCAAAGGAGTGACCGAATGCTAGAACAGTGTTCTCCCTGCGCCCAGTCAAAAGGTGATCCTATGTCCGGTCAAGCAAAGAAGACGAAATCAGGATCGACCAGACTCTGGCTGCGCCCGGTCAGTTGTGATTGGACGCATCATGTTGTGGCTCCAGGGGATTTGGACCTCTCTAGAGTCGACCGGACTCTGGGTGGCAGCGTCCGGTCGTTGCCACCAGAGCGTCCGGTCAATAGAAATCGTGTGGGATTCAAACTCTTATCTCTTTCCTTTTCTATTCCATCACGGGGACCCATATAATCCAACCGTTGTCGCGCCTTTGACCTATTCTGCATTGCGCCGACATCGCCACAACGCCCTAGCCATGCCCCCACCACTCGCCGTGGCACCCTACTCCTGAGCCCGCACGCCATCGCTCACCCCGCGCACCCGTGTCCGCGCAGCTCCTGCGCCGCCACACTGCACCACTGAGCCCGAGCCACCCACGCCTTCTCCACGCCGCTCCCGTGCCGCCTCCAGTGCTACCTGCCTGCACCGCCGTTCAATCCACATTAGAGCCCTGTCGACGCTAGCAATAGAGCTGCCATGCCCTAGCCGTCTGCAACAACACCCCCAGTGCCATCTAGTGCCGCTTTGCCTCGTTGGAACCCTAACCCTAGCTTCACAGTGCCGACTTGGTGGCTCTCCGTGATCCGTTCCTTGTTCTTCGGTTCACCGATTCATCAGGTAGCAAGCCCTTGACTCTAATTTTGTATTGAATTGCTTGCTTCTTAGGGTTTCGTATCTCTAGATATATATTGAAATTATTCATATATCCGATCTATTCAAACGTGCAGCGAGTCGATGTTTCTGAGGTCTCATTGATAGTTGTCAATCAACTCAAGGCTAAGCTCGTGAGTATGGATCGAGGCCAAGCCTCGAAAGTGATAGTTGGCAGTTGATTCTTGTTAGTGCAGTTGTTCTTTTTAGCTCCATCAGATGGCTTGTGTCAAGAATGTCGGAGGTTGTCCCGGTGATGAGGATCTAAGACCCCTACCTCGCCTGCCTTCTGAGGCAAAAGGCAAGGTGACTTAGAAGCCAGCGACAAAGAAGAGAAAGTATGCAGATGCTGATATAGAGAGAGCAGCAGCAGTCACAGCCGCTGCAGAGCGTGCACAGAGAGGAGGTGCTAGGAGTGGAGTAGAGATTGTAGATCAGCTTTCACCTACATAGAGGGCAGCTATTGAGCAGGTTGAGCGTCGACATAGTAGTCCAGCTAGGACTATCATGCTTGAGGGACGTCATGTTGCTTTGGAGGAGCCTCAGCATCAGCGGGAGCCACAGCTAGCAAAGCAGACTCAGGAGGGAGAGTAGGCCGAGTAGGCCAAGGAGATAGAGCCGGCACCACAGCTTCGTCGCTCTAGTCGTACCCGTACCCAGGTGACACCAAGAGCAGAGATGCAGTGGAGGGGTTCTTGTCCGCCTCCCAGACCATAGGGTCCGCCTCTAGTGACTCATCTGGATTTGAGGGCTGACATGGCCAAACAGGTGTAGCAGCTCAGGTTCATGCAGTTTGAGGAGTGGTTTCCATGGAGGAGGGATGAGCGTGCATCAGAGGGCTTCTACACACCATTGTAGGAGGATTTTTATAATACATATCTTAACAGTGGGGCATCATTCAGGTCTCAGAGGGTTTGCTCCATTGAGTCCATTATAGCAGCAGCTGGAGAGCAGATTCACCCTTACCTATCTTACTTATCAGGGCTGACAGACTTACTCAGATGGACAAGCAGATATGTTCCATCTTGGGTCTGAGAGTTCTATGCTACACTTTGGATTGACACGCAATATAGATTCATTCACTTTTCTTTCAGAGGTAGAGATTACAGGCTGATGAGCTTTAGGGTCAGGGAGATTCTTAGGCTTTAGGAGCAACCCATCCGGCTACATGAGGTGTGCTATGGTCAGACAGCGCCTCCTAGATGTCCACATGGCGGTCTTGTGCCTCCTACTGATTTGGTCTGCCATTGCTTCACTGAGCCATTCGGCGAGGGATCGAGCAGGACACCCAGTGACCTCACTCCTATAGCTAGAGTGCTTGATGCTATCATGAGGACCCTACTTCTGAGGATGGGATATCGCGAGGGCTTGACTCGCATTCAGTTATGGCTACTGAACTCTCTGATGCAGTAGACTGTATTTGATATTTGGGATCTCTTACTTTCAGAGATGGTGGATACTATTGCAGAGGGGTTCAGATGTCACTAACAATTGCCCTATGCTCACGAGATCATATTCTTGATTCACAGAGCAGTTACAATGAGGCCACCTGAAATGCTAGCAGAGTATAGTGGTGCTACTATAGAGTTTCCTATCTATAACATAACTCAGATGCTCTGCCATAGTGCAGTGAGGACACCTAGTCAGTCGTGTCATCGTTCAGAGGTGCTAGAGACTGCAGCCTAGCAGGATGAGACTATCAGGGGCATTGTAGCTATAGAGGAAGAGTAGTTAGATGCTCAGCAGGAGGGTATGGTCGAGAGTGACCCCAGTGACAGTACTGATGATGACCACCAGGACATCCCTTAGATGCCTAAACAATGACATGACCATGAGGCCGGTAGTTCCAGTTCAGCTCCACCTGCACCATATACAGATCTCGCTCTACTTGTTATCCTTGAGCGGATGAGGTAGGATCAGGCTCGCCAGGCCTAGGAGACAGCAGCTGCTCTAGCATAGGTTTAGGCTAGACAGGATGAGTTCCAGCATCAGCAGCAGGCTATCCAGCAGCAGCAGGCCATGTAGCAGCAGCAGCTTCTCATGCAGCAGCAGTTACTTGGATTCATGCAGCATGTAGTTACTATTATTGGGGCTCCACCGCCACAGCCTTCACCCCAGATCGGCCAGCCTGCTACCACTTCTATGACTCCAGCTTTACAACCTAGTGGGCTTCAAAGTCAGGGATAGCCAGTAGTATAGTTTCCTTCACCTACAGAGTAGGTGTCCTAGTGGTTTGCCTCGCTAGTGCTAGCCCTGCAGTTCACACCTCTACAGATGGGCTTCACACCGATACAGACTTCCTCGCTGCTAGCGCTAGATACCACATTTTCCAGGAGCCTTGGTGCTACCTTTAGTGAGTTTACAGGGCAGCCTACTCTGCCATATCTACATGTCCCTAGACCTTCCATAGGTGCACCTATTACTGAGACTACAGAGACGCTCCCTTCCTCAGTTGCATCATTAGATCCGCCTGCCATAGTTATACCTGTAGAGTCATAGGCCGCACCAGTCCCTGATCTGACCCAGACAACTTCAGCATCGCTTCTAGCTATAGAGGGTCAGACTGCTCAGAGCTCAGGATCAGATAATAATGGCACGTAGTTCCATCTCACTCCTTGCACCTCAGCGCCCAACTCGTCCGCTGCAGCCCCGCCGACCGACCCTTAGATTTTGGTGTTTGACGCCAAAGGGGGAGAGGGATTGAGTATGTTAGACTTAGGGGGAGCGATATATTTAGGGGGTCTATCTATTATATTTGGCTTTTTATGTGTGATACACTATTATGCATTCATGTGTTTACTTTCATGCATCGAACTATATTTATGTGATAGTGATATCTACGTGATCGTGATATTTATGTGATATGTGACATGTGTGCTCTCTATTTTGAATTATCTATATGTCATATCACTTGTGTTATGCTCATTTGCTTTGCTTCCGTGTTTTACTCTGATGCAAATGAGCTTTATTACTTGTACTCATGCTTATTTCATATCTATTGAGTACATCATGTTGGCCTGGGTCATATAAGCTTGCCTAACTCCTTTGTTCTTATAGTCTTAAGCTTATATGAACCAAGCATGTTGAAAACCTCATCTCTTTCACATACTCGAGGAGGTATTGTCATCAATCACCAAAAAGGGGGAGATTAAAAGCATCTAGGCCCCTAGTTAGGTTTTGGTAATTAATGACAATATGAGATTACTGTGACTAACGTGTGTTTTGCAGATGCAATTAAGTTAGGTCATGGTAATAGCAATTGATTGGGCAATCATGGTTGTCATGCCCCTACGATGAAAATCGTTTCGGTTTTCAAAGGATGCATGATAAGGTTAAGGATGGACTTGTTCTAAGTGTCGTTTGGTGTTGAAGAGACACTTAGAGTAGTTTAGGACTTTGTTTTTTTCTTTGGTCGTACTATTAAGGGGGGTATGGATGGGTACCTTGACCTAGGTGAGTCTAGTGGGTTAGGTGTGGTGCACACTTGTCAAATCTAGCACTAGGTAACTCCTAAAAAGCCCTTAGAACAATTGGAGCAAACTTCATTCACATATGATTGCGAGTTAGAAGTGAATGGAGGGTCAAATGCTGACCGGACACTGGTTCCGATGCGACCGGACGCTGGCGCAGAGTCCAGTTAGTTCATTTGATCAAGGTGAAGTCATCTAGATGCGACCGGACGCTGAGAGATGAGTGACCAGACGCTGGGTGCCAGCGTCCGGTCGACCCTAGTAAGGGTCTAGAGAGGGAAAATCATGATCAGACGCGTCCGGTCAGTGCTGAACGGACGCGTCCGGTCAGGTTCTGGCAACTGACCAAACGCTAAGTAGTAAAGTGACCGGACACTGGGTGCTAGAGTCCGATCAACATCAGTAAGGTTCTAGAGGGTAGTTTTTGTGACCGGACACTGGCCAGTGTTCGATCACTATTTAAACCGCACAGAGGCTGTTGAACTGACCGGAGCGTTCGGTCACCTTGATCGGAGCGTCCGGTCACTCCGTAGAGGCACATAATGGTTCATTTTGAATGAGGGGTTATAAATACTTCCTCTATTCGCTTAAGGTATCACTTCTGCTCATTCCAACAGCTGAGAAACACCCTTGATAGTGGCAAGAAGAGGAAGGTCCTAGTGAGGTGATTGAGATTTGAGAATCCAAGAGAGAGACCTCATTAGTGAATACAAGAGTATCAAAGTGTGCATCCACCCTTCTCATTAGCTTGTCATGGTCAAGTGAGAGTTCGTGCTTATTACTCTTGGTGATCGCCATCACCTAGACGGCTTGGTGGTGATTGGGAGCTTGGTGATCATTCGGCGGAGCTTGTGGATGACCCAACTCAAATTGTGAGCGGTTGTGGGTGATTCACCATGATGGAGTGTCAAAGAATCAACCCGTTGAGAGCACTTGATCCTTGCGCGGATCAAGGGGGAGCTACACCCTTGCATGGGTGCTCCAACGAGGACTAGTGGGGAGTGGTGACTATCCGATACCTCAGCAAAACTTCGCCTCATTCCTCCTTCTTCGTTTACTTTAAGCATTTACTTTGAGCAAGTCAATTCTTGTCTTTACATTCATAGAATTGCCATGCTAGAGTAGGATTAGAACATAGGTTGCTAAACTTTTGTGCAGTAGAACAATAGAAACACTTTCTAGGCACAAGGGGTAAAGTGGGCTAACTGTATGGTTTAATTATTGCAAAGAATTTTAGAATTAGCCCAATTCACCCCCCCCATCTTGGGCATCTTGATCCTTTCACTCTTCAATTGATTTCCTAACTCCATGAGACTAACTTTGAAAGGGGTGGGACCAGCCAAGGGACCTCATCCTCACAGATCACCCAGCGCCACTACCGAGGGATTCGGCCGTGAGGGTGGTGAATCGCGCCAAGGGCGAGCAACTGAGGAAGGCGAAGGAGGACAAGAAGAGGAAGAAGCAGCGGAAGCTATGGGTGCAGGAAAGAGGGGAGGACACTAACAACGATGATGACAATGATGATGGTGATGACGACGAGGCGATGGAGGAAGAAGAAATGGTAGCTGGCGATATCGAGTGGGACAACCTAGAGAATGAGGATGCGCTGATAGGCATTGGTTCATCCTTGCAGGCATTGGAGGGGAGGGTACGTCTGGGGAGCCACTGGAGGTAGGCTGTTTTGATGCCCCCTCAGGAACCGACAGAGGCGGGATGTACCATCAGCCTGCCCCAGGAGCCAGCAGACGCGGGCGACTCTACCGTCACACCCCAAGAGCCAAGGGGAGCGGGGCATTCCACCAATGTGCCCCAGAAGCTGCCAGGGGCGAGCCCCTCTGCCTAGGAGCAGGGGGCAGGCTCAAAACGGCCTCAATCTAATGAGGCAAAGCAAGGGTCGGGGGGTTCATCCCCCAAACGCATCTGTCGCCCGACGACGCTGAGGTGAGTTATCAATTCCTCTTTTTTCCTGTTTTAGTTGGATTTCATCGTGACTTATGTTTTTTGTACCTTGCAGCGTTGGTAGGTGGTGGAATCCTTTGGCGCTGGCACCGAAGAAGACCATCGCCCTCCTATCGAGACAGCGGCCGTCGGCTGGTGTCACCCCCATTTCGAGCTAGAGCGGCGCCAGTGTGACCGCATCGTCGGTCAGTCAGGCGCCGCCCACGGTGGTGCCTGTGCCCTCAGCGAGATGGACGAACACGGGCGTTCCAGGGGTACCTTCAGAGGTCGCGGAGCAGCCGGTGACGGTCGCGAAACCGCTGTCGATGGTGGGTGGACGGGGCTACCGACCATGCTTGTGGCGCTGACCGTGGCAGGCGCGACGCAGCTAGTCATGACCCCACCGATGCAGGTGGAGGTGGCAGCGGTCATGACAGATGGGTCACAGCCGGGTGCAACCGCAGCGTCACTTGAGACATCGGCGTGACCCATGCCATCGGTGGCCCAAGCGACGGTGCTTGGCGCGGGCCGAACGGAGGGGGATGCAGTCGAGGGGTCCTCGGGAGTCATGGTACTGGGAGACGTCCACACCGCTGACCCCTTCTATCGCTGGAGGGGGTGTCCTGGTGGGGATGTCATGGCGAGAGGGATCGACAGTGCTTGGGGCAAAGCAGGGAGTCGTCCCTGATCCTGACATCAGTGGGCAGCGGCTCACCCGCATAGGGCGAGCCCCTGCTCCAGTGGATAGATCCATAGGATCCGGCGTTGATGCTTTTTACCCTTGACGACGCCGCAGAGAGCATGGAGCAGGAGAGCCTTGACGTAGGGATTGTGTCCATGCTCGAGGCCCTAGACCACGCCACGGGCGCATTTGCGTGACGTTATTGTTCCCTCCTGTCGGGTATTGCTTGGTCCTGCTTCTTGCCCTTTTCTTCCTCTATATACTTTTTGTATCCTAACCATCGTCTCTCTATAGTCCCTTATAGCTCACAGCTGGGAGAAATCTTGGTTCCTTCATCAACAGAAGGAAGCCTAGGACTACCATGTCGAGGAGGCACTGATACATGGGGAGGTGACAGCTCAGCTCATTACCACCCAGCAGAGGGTGGTTGAGTTGACTCCCCTCACCGAGGAGGTGGCCAATCTTCGGTCGCGGGTGGCCGCGGCTCGTCGGGATGCTGACGAGGATGAGAAGGCGTTCGAAGCCCTATCAGCGAGGTCATGGAAGGATGACGAAGAAGCCACCAAGGTCAGGAAGGAGCGGGATGAGTTGCTCCAGAAGGACGCCAAAACCCACCAGCGGATCCTTAAACTTTTGGGCGAGGTTGAGAAAGAAAGGGATCTAAAGCTGGGGGCCGAGGAGAAGCTCACGGCCCTAGAGAAAAGGGCGAGCTAGGGTGCCACCATGGTCGCTCGGCTGCACAAGGAGCAGGATGAGCAGATCCAAACCATAGAGAGGCTCTGCTTGGAACACGACGCGGCTCAAGAGGAGCGTGACTAGGCTTTCCGAGAGCATGACCAGGACTATCAAGAGCGCGATGACGCGTAGCAGAAGGTCGGCTCCCTCTTGGACGAGCTTGAAAGGGAGATGACCCATAAGTTGGAGGCTGAGAGCATTTCTACCAGGCTGGCTATGGATCTCACCGAGGTGAGGAGAAATCTTTAGGTGGAGAGTGATGAGCTCAGTATCCTGAGCACCACCCTTGGAGTGGTCTGCGATGACCTTGAGGTAGTGTGGTCAGAGGGGACCAGCTCGTTCGTGGCTCGTGCCATCGAGATCACGGCTTGGGTGCGCTAGCTCGAGAGGAATGCCCTTCACTCTAGGGTCAATCAGTCCTCCGTGATTGCTCGTTCTAATTATAGGGATAGCATCGATCTAGAGGCAATGAGCCATGGTGACGCGCTTGGTTATGAAGTCCACGAGCTGGAGGAGATGGAAACAGCAGTGGCTCCCCTTTCACAGGACCCGGCGGACACGATAGAAGGCATAGTTCTCCCCCGTACAGGCTAGGTAGTTAAATAGGTCGGGCGGTCATTTTTGTAATAAGCGAACAAGTTCCATCCCTTTTGTTTCGTTTGAACAAGTCTCTTCTTTCATTTTGGTTCAAACAAATTTGTTCTTTCACCCCTTTTTATGTGTAAAAGGGGGTAAAGCACTCCGACCCTTCCTATTGTTAAGATTATAGAGCTCGAGGTGCAGGTGAGAAACTCTAATCATGCTGGTAAGTAAGAGTGGCTACCGATCGAGGTTCGAATATGTGATGCTTGGATGTATGAGAATGGATGAATGAATGATCATGCACTAGAAAAGTAAAGTGGGAGTTGGTAAAGTTACCTTGATGGCTCGAGTGATGGGTTTAGGGAGCTCTTATCGGATATGTCCGACTAAAATCTGGGTCCGTCGTTCATGATGGAGTCGACATAACCTGTATGGGGCATCTTATTGCTCTTTACCCGTCTCTCGGCAGCGGCCCGAGCCGTCCGATCGACTTGGGTGACCCGCTGGCATAGGACTTACCTTGGTGTCTCGAGTGATGGGTTTAGGGAGCTCTTACCAGATATGTCTGAGTGGAATCCGGGTCTGTTGTTCATGATGGAGTCAGCATAACCCGCATAGGGCATTCTACTGCTCCTTACCCATCTCTCAGAAGCGGGCCGAGCCGTCCGATCGACTTGGGTGACCCACTAGCATAGGACTTATCTACAGAGATAGAGGATGAGATCATCCTACCTAAGAAATTAGTTAGGCAGATAAGCTAGGCGGCGAACTTGTAATAAATAGACAAGCTCTTAAATTTTGTTATGGCCAAACAGATTTTTAGCCCTTCTCTCCTTTTTGAATAAAAATGTTAATGCGTTCTGACCCTTTCCATCGTTAAGGCTATAAAGCTCAGGATACGGGTGAGCAAACTCTGATCACGCTGGTGAGCAAAAACGTCATAGCCGCTGGGGTGTACGTTTCTTGCAGTCCGACCAGTTTTACTCAACATTTGTTTCCACGACTCTCGCTTCTGGGTCTTAATGTGAGAAAGGGTCGAGCGTAGAGAATGTCTACCAGATAGATATGCTCTTATCAGCCCTCGAGTGAGGCCTAACCCCGTGCCATTGCTAGGGTCGGGTGTCACTAAACATAGAGGAGTTGATAGCAAAACTGATAAGAGAAAGCGTGCGTAAATTAAGGGTAAAAATGACGTAGCTGTTCGATGTTCCAGGCATTCACAAAGACTTCGCCGTTGATGGTCTTGAGCTTGTAGGTGCCTGGTCGGAGCACCTTCGCGACGATGTATGGTCCCTCTCATGGCGGAGAGAGCTTGTGACGGTTCTTGTTGCTCTAGACGAGGTGGTGCACTGGGTCCCCAACGTTGAAGGCCCGACCCCATACTCGACGGTTGTGGTACCGACATAACGCTTGCTAGTACTTGGCCAAGTAGAGGAGGGCGACGTCACGCGCTTCATCTAGCTGGTCCATGGCATCCTCAAGGGACGCCTCGGCTCCCTATTCATCGTACGCCCTGACCCTCGGTGCTCCATAATCAACGTCGGTCAGGAGGATAGCCTTAGAACCTGTTGATGCAAAAGTGGATCTGCAAACACAAAGGGCTAATACCCGAATCGATATCCAAAGCGTGCCAGTCGATTTGACCTGTTAATCGACAAGGATGAAGATACGAGCACTTTGGTCCTAACAACAGCGATACGCCCGGAAGTCACGGCCAAGAGGTACTCACGCGGAACTCGAGAATCACCGAAGGTCACACTGAAGCGATGCAACTCGTTGAATCAATGAGAACTCGTAAAAAGGAAAAATATGCAAATTGACGAAGTCACCGAAAAGTAAGTAGATGCAAATAGGAGTAAAAATTGGTTTTGATATTGATTGATATATATTACATTGCCCCTCAATCTATATTTATACCCTGATCTAAAGAGACATAACCAAATATGACTAGGACACCAAGTCCATATCTAAGGAAACATGTGACTCTTACATGAATCATACTCTAACAAATATAGAAAAGGAAATCAACTCCTATCTATTTCCCTGTCCGCCTCAATTACGATGGAATTCTCACCGACCTCCTTTCCATCGGCATACTTCCTGTTTCATCGACAGTAGTTTTCAAGCCTTCCTTCATCGGCATCGACAATAACATCTCCAACCTTATCGGCAACGCCCGAGTCTAAATCAACCTTTCCATCGATCACCACCATTCATCGGCAACCATCTTTATAAGCTGATTTTCATCGGCTGTCAGCGTATACAGTAACTTTCCTCCTGCCGATTAGCCCACTCTGATCATTTTGACACGTGCAAAAAACGGTGTCAACACATGCCCCCCAATTTTGGAGTATAAAACCATTAATGCTCCGAAATTTACTTCAGATAACATTTGCCTTCGCCCAATTACCGTAACTCATCCTCCAAGCCAAAACTTGATCTGTTATCAAATCTAATCAAATCTAGTCCTGATTCACGCACCTCAGTAAATATCGCACAATTTCCAACCACTCTTGCCCTGATTATGGTTAAGATACCGAAACAATAATCCATTGGCAAGATCCTAACATAATAATGCCGCCATTTTCAGAATTAAAATATCCTGTACCGAGATATCTTCCAAGTCATGATTACTTGCCATCAAATCATCTGTACAATCCCTTGATTATCGTGCGAACAGTTACCATATCCATCTGAACCACCTCGACCCACATGCGCGCGGCATAGAGATAAGTCCAAAATACCCCTACTCCAAGCGGCTTATAAATAGATTTCTCTGGAACGCTCGTCTTCTACCCTCAGACTCTAATCTTTGGCATTCTCTCTTTCCGGCGGCGACTCCGACGAACAACTGCGCGACCTCAACCAACAAGAACTTTTCTCCAGCGTCAACCTCGAGTCTCCAGCTCGTGCCCCCATCTACCTCAAGATAATGGCAATCAACTTCGACGTCCCTGCGGTTCGTTCCACTTCCGTTACTTTTTACCTCGATTCCTCTGGTCTTTGTGAATTCATACAGTTGGTAATTTTTTCTCTTTTTCTTTGTTCTTCGAATCCTCTAAACTTAGGAACTTCACAACAAATTAGTTATTCCAACCGATCAGTCGCATTTCCAATGCCTAGGACCAATGGGCAACCCAGATCCAACTGATCTGATTAATGTAGAGGTTAACAGAATCCCTTTTAGAGCCCAAAATTTCTCTCTGAATTTATGGAAAGATACATTCCGATCTTAGCCCAAAACCACCAAAGGGTGGAAAGATTGGTACTTGAGGGTCAACAGGACAATGCAAGTACACTAGGCAGAACGGAAGCTAGATCAATGCATTAGGCTATCCATTGCCGATATGCAAAAGAACGAGTCAATGATGATTGCAGCTGCTTACTTCTGGTCAGACACAACAAACACTTTTATGTTTGGACATGGCCCAGCTACTCCCACACTTGTCGATGTCTACATGCTCACTGGCTTGGACATTTCAACTGCCGATGAAAGCTCCATCTATGGCAGAAAATCTGAATATAGGGTGAATACCCGCAACATCGGTGGTTGGACGGGATATATTCAAGAATGCCAGAGGACCGGGACAGTTAACCAGACGGAACATGCCACATTCTTGAATATGTGGTTAGAAAAATTTATCTTCTGTGGTCGATCAGTAGGACCAACCAACGCCTTCCTCCCCGTGGCTGAACTCTTGGCCAATGGTGTAAGGTTCCCTCTTGGCCGATACCTTCTGAGCTCCACTTATCATCTTCTTCATCAAGTGTCTCAGAAACTTTTGCTTGGCGAACCCATCGGTAACTTAGGAGGCCCGTGGTGGTTTATCAACATGTGGCTAAATGCCCATATGTACAAACGTTTGCAATGGGACTTCTTTGCCCAACAATTCCCACGAGAAATTGCTGAAGACCACGTGCTTGGGGATGAGGAATCGGCAACACGCTCACCCCTCAATTTTGGTGAATCCATAATTATCCTCCCTGGAACAGAGGCCAATGAAGACCAGATCGGCAGATTCTTCCAAAGCTTCTACAATGGTCTTTCTCGTGATCATAGGGCCTGGGTACCTTATATTGACAAAGAAAACAGATTCCCCCTTCTTTTCAACTTTGCCGATGACACTCTGAATCAGGATAATGAACTCATGATGGCCATCATTACTCTCAGGGCAATCCCAGTAAACACATTCGGTAGCGGGAAAAACACCAATATCACGTATGAATTTTACAATCCATCGGCAGTATCCCGTCAATTGGCTTTTGGGCAACTGCCAATCAAACTTTGTTTTGCCGATGTGATCAAACCTAGAGAAACAATCACCTGTGGAACAGATTGGAGCAGGGTAGTGCGACTCTCCCCCGATGCTGATACTACAGATGTCGATATATCCATCTAGACGCCAGCATCTTTCATCACCGAATCATATAAGCAATGGTGGCGAGAGTGGAGGGAACAACTATTTGCAACATCTGCTCACACATATCGACACATGATCGACCCTGAATACGCCATCCCCGATGATGCAGTAAGTTTCTTTTAACCCCCTTCTGCTTTTTCCTTTCATATATTGGTAACTAACTTTCTCGTGACAGGTTAACAACCTAGCACCATCTATGAGCAAAAGTGGGAAACCCTTCGATCTTCGGCCTGTTTCCTCGATATCACCGATCGGCTACAACGCCCCCACCTTAGCTGCTTTGACTCACCAGAAGACCCGTGCCAAGACCATCACCTCCAAGTCCAAATTGGCTATAGCTAGGGCCACTCCATTGGCTGCTACTACAACCCTGATCAAGGCATTCAAGGTAACAACCCTGTTTATTTCTACTCATGCCGATCACAAACTGTATTAACATTAATCATCAGGGTGTAAGAGCCGCTGCTGGATCGTCATCGGCAATTCCTCCAACATCAAGCACCACTACCTCTGACAAACCTTCAGAGGTATTCCTTTGATTTTACATTTTATCTGTTAAATATCATACCTTACACTTGTTTTGCACCAACAAATGGGTACATCGGCAAGCGTACCAAATGTTCAAGCTCCACAACCAACAAGTGCCGATGCCCCCCAGCCAACCGTTGCTGAGGCCCAAGCAAAGCGCAAAGCCTTAACAGATGCCGAGGCACAGCCAAAACGACAGAAGTCCATGCCGATCCCCACATCTACCCCAATGTCTGCAAGCCGGCCAGAATCAGTCGATGCAACTGAGCAAGCAGTTAATCCTCCTGTACAGGACATACCATCGGTCATCATACCCCAAGGGCCAACCACCGATGAGGCCACAGAGGATATCCCATCGGCAAGCTCAGCCGATCCTGCACACGGCATACTCTAGGCTGCTTCCTCCAGCCAAGTACAGGAAATTGCCTTGAAACAGGTAAGCCGATTGACCTAGTCGATTTATAATATTCATACTTATCCTTAACTGACCTCTTTTTCTTTTTCTCAGGAACAAGACTCCCCAAACAGCCTATTTTCCTTTGCCATTGACGTTTCTGACGATGATGGAGAGGAAACAAGTTCTTCCCTTGCACTGGGAACAATATCGGCAGAAATTAAGTCCAAGTTGGAGGCTCTCCTGGACTTGTTACAGCAGGATACCGCCTAACTGGTAGATGACTCAGACCCCGCAAAGGCAATTTTCAAAACAATCCGTGGCCAGGTCCCTGCCGATGTTGAAGAAGCACTCTTCCCAACAGCCCATTTAGAAAGCCGCCAACTGCAATATCAATGGGCTGCTCAACGCATTGCCGATAGAGCAGCTCAGGCTCAACTCAAAGAAGAGATGCTACAACTGAAACAGATTGCTGATGAGAAGCACAAGGGCATCGGCAACTTGCAGACTTCGGGCGCTGAACTTAAGCAGAAAATCTTAGATTTATCGGCAAAGAGGATGGCTCTATTGGCTGAATTGAAAGAAGTCGAGGCAGCCTTAACTCATACCCAACAAGAAGAAAGCCAGCTACCCGATGCCATCAAGGCCCTTCAGCAAGAAAGAGACATCCAGGCTCGCAAAGCCTTGGCCATGAAGAAAAAACTCAAGCCTGTGGAGGGTGCTGCCGATGAAGACATCAAAGAAATGAAGGAAGCTGACTAGATTTGCCTGCGTGCGATATTGGCTATCCAATCCTTGTTAAACTTGTAAATCTTGTCTATTGCATCGGCACTTTATGAGACATTGACATCCTTGTATAATTTTAGCCGATAGGACTGTTATCAGCACTTATACTTTTATGCATCCATTCAGATACTAGGGTAATATTTCTTTAAATATTTTCCATTTAATGCTTTGGGAAACACAACCCCTTCAAGGGTTTCTAGAATATATGCGTTACCAGGAACAGACTGATTTATCCAATATGGACCTTCCCAATTAGGAGACCACTTTCCAAACTTTGAACTTTTAGTCCCAATCGGTAAAATCAATTTCCAGACCAGATCTCCCTCGGCAAACTCCTTTACCTTCACCTTCTTGTCATACCATCTGGCTACTCTTTTCTTATTTTCTTCGATGCTAACTAAAGCCCTTAACCGATGACCCGCCACATCTTCCAACTCATCCTTCATAAGAGTATCATAATCATCGGCTGTCAGCTGATTTTGAGAACGTATTCGCCTAGAGCCAGTTTTAATTTCCCAAGGCAATACTGCGTCGTGTCCATATACTAACTGATAAGGCGTTACTTTGGTTGTACCATGACATGACATCCGATATGACCACAAGGCTTCATTTAATACTGTATGCCACCTCTTAGGATTTTCTTTAATTTTGTGCTTAATGAGTTTGATGATCCCTTTGTTAGAAGCCTCAGCCTGACCATTAGCTTGAGCATAATATGGAGAAGAATTTAAAACTTTAATTCCCATACCTACAGCAAACTCATCAAATTCTCCCGATGTAAACATAGTACCCTGATCGGTAGTGATAGTTTGAGGAATACCAAATCGGTAAACAATATGCTCTTTCACAAAATCGATCATATTAGCCGATGTCACCTTTTTTAAAGGAATTGCCTCAACCCATTTTGTGAAATAATCGGTAGCAACCAGAATAAATTTATGTCCTTTGCTCGATGGCGGATAAATCTGACCGATGAGATCGATAGCCCATCCCCAGAACGGCCAAGGTTTAATTATAGGGTTCATAGCCGATGCAAGCGCTCTTTGAATATTACCAAACTTTTGACACCCCTAACATCCTTTAAAATATTTAAAACAATCTTCAAGAATAGTCGGCCAATAGTATCCATTCCTTCTGATCATCCACTTCATCTTGAAAGCCAATTGATGCGCTCCACACACTCCTTCATGAATTTCACCCATCAAGCTTTTCGATTCATCACTGCTAACACATCTGAGTAAAACTCCATCTATAGTTCGATAATATAATTCATCATCGAGGAGCACATACTTGGTAGCTTGGAACCTTATACGTCTTTCAACCTTTTTATATGGATCCTTTAAATAATCGACAATCTCCTTTCTCCAGTCATCGGTATCGACTGTCGATGTTAGCACTTCCTGAATAGGCTGATACCCTGAAGCATGCTGAGCTAGTCGATTAGCCTCTTCATTATGCAGTCGAGAAATATGTTCAAGACGAAAATCTCTAAACCCTTTCAACAATTGCAAACATCTTTCATAATACGAAATTAAAACTTCACTTCGGCATTCATAAATCCCAACCAATTGATTTATAACTAGCATAGAATCACCAAAGATTTCAACAGCATCGGCACGTATCTCCTTCAGCAATTCTAACCCTTTTATCAAGGCTTGGTATTCAGCCTGATTGTTTGTCGATGTAGCAACAATCGGCAATGAAAACTCATACTTCCTTCCTTGAGGTGAAATCAACACAATGCCGATACCAGCTCCTTCACCACATGTGGACCCATCGAAGAAAAGTGTCCAAGGAGCAACCTCCAGAGAGTCCACTGTATTACAATGCTGAGTGACAAAATCAGCCATAACCTGCCCCTTAACTGCCTTAGTCGATTCGTAACGTAGTTCAAATTCTGATAATGCTAAAATCCACTTACCGATTCTACCACTTAATATCGGCATCGACAGCATATACTTGACTACGTCATCTTTGCATATGACCGTACATTCGGCAGATAACAAATAATGTCTTAATTTGACACAAGAAAAGTATAAACACAAACATAATTTTTTGATGGCCGAATACCTTGTCTCAGCATCCACTAATCTTCTGCTCAAATAATAAATAACACGTTCTTTCCCTTCAAATTCTTGAATAAGAGCTGAACCGATAACGGTATCATTAGTTGACAAATACAACCTGAAAGGTTTCCCGTGTTGAGGTGGAACTAGCACTGGAGGATTTGTTAAATATTTATTAATTTCATCTAGGGCTAACAGCTGCTCAGCTCCCCATACAAATTCCTGATCGGCTTTCAATTTAAGTAATGGACTGAAAGCCTTGATCTTACCCGACAGATTACATATGAATCTTCTAATGAAATTAATCTTACCGATCAAAGATTGCAATTCAGTTTTATTGGCAGGAGCAACCACCTTGTTAATTGCATCAATAGACTTCTTACTGATTTCGATGCCCCGCTGATGCACCATAAAACCCAAGAATTGACCTGCCGATACACCAAATGCAAATTTATTAGGATTCATCTGCAATCCATGCTTCCTTGTGCACTCCAGTATCTTTCGTAGATCGGGTAGATGTTTTGTGATATCTCCAGACTTAATCACTACATCATCAATGTAGATCTCCACTAATGTGCCGATGTATTCATGAAAAATAAAGTTCATAGCTCTTTGATAAGTAGCGCCGGCATTTTTCAAACCAAACGTCATGACTATCCACTCAAACAACCCTACATGACCTGGACATCTGAAAGCAGTCTTGGGAATATCTTCTTCAGCCATGAATATTTGATTGTAACCTGCATTACCATCCATGAAGCTGATAATTTGATGTCCGGCTGCACCATCAATCAACAAATCAGCAATCGGCATTTGATAGCCATCCATCGGTGTGGCTTTGTTGAGATTCCTGAAATCAATACAAACACGAAGTTTTCCATTTTTCTTATAAATAGGAACCACATTAGAGATCCACTCTGCATATCGACACTGCCGAATAAACTTTGCCTCAATTAATTTAGTTATTTCAGCCTTAATGTCAGGAAGTATGTTAGGGTTGCATCGGCGCGCTGGCTGCTGATATGGCCGAAATCCAGATTTGATAGGTAACCGATGTTCAACTATCGATCGGTTTAATCCAGGCATCTCAGTATAATCCCAAGCAAAACAATCTTTATACTCTTTTAACAAATCAGTTATTTGCTGCTTACACTTGGAATCTGACTTAGCACTAATAAAAGTAGGTCTTGGCCTATCACCATCACCAATATCTACTTCTACTAAATCATCTGCCGATGTGAACCCTTGACCTAATTTTCCATCATCGGCAAACCTATCCATTAAAACTCTTCTTCAAAACCGACTGCTTGGATCGGTGAAATTTCATAATCAACAACTCTAAGGAACTCTTTTTCCCAAACTTCTCCTGATATGCATTTAGTTCGCTCATAAGTATCTGATTCTGCCGATGCGATGATATAAGAAGAATCACCAGGGACAAACTCAATCTTATCCCCAATCCACTGTACGAGGCATTGATGCATTGTAGAAGGAACACAACAATTAGCATGAATCCAATCCCTCCCTAGAAGCAGATTATATGCACCCCTGCCATTAATAACAAAGAACGTCGTCGGCAAGGTTTTGCTGCCGATGGTCAATTCAACGCATACTGCCCCTTTTACCGGTGACACATTGCCTTCAAAATCCTTCAGCATCATATCGGTTTTGGTCAAGTCTTATCTTCCTTACCAAGTTTTCGATACATCACATAAGGCATATTATTAATCGCAGCCCCTCCGTCGATAAGTATCTTAGATACAGGCTGCCCATCAACTCTGTCTTTCACAAACAAAGCCTTAAGATGCTGTCTCTCATCATCGGTAGGTTTCTCAAAAACAGCCATCATTGGATCTAGTGTCAACTGAGCTACTTGATTAGAGAGAACAACTTTTTCCTCATTATCAGATAGTGCCAAAAACTCCATCGGCAACATGAATACCATATTAACATCTGCCGATGGACCCTTATTTTTGTGTTTTACCTGCCACTGCTGATGACCGGACCTCTCATTGGAGGAATTTTCCTCTCGGTATAAATCCTCCTGATGCTCACGTTGCATCCTCCTTTTCTGTGTCTTTGTCAGACCCTCCGGGCACCATGGAGGAAACTTGGTTTTCCAAACTGACTGATAACAGGTCCCAGTTGATTCTACACGGCGTATATTAGGGTCCCTGTAGAATATTTCTTCATCGGGAACTCTTGCGTTTGCCATCTCCTCAAGCTCCTCTTGATTCCTTGGAAAATATCCAGCGCGTTTACCAAGCCTTTCATGTACACTAAGTCTGCCCCCCAGCCGATCATGCACTGATGCTCTGCCTCTGATCGGCTCATTGATAAATAAACCTTGATTGCCAGGTTGAAACCTCCTTTCTGACCGATTGACCCCATAATAACCATTGCACTCAGGGCAATTTTCAACAGTTGGCAATTTAATACCTTCTTCCCAGCAATGGATGAAAAACGGGCACCTCCAATGATCTTTATGCCGATACCATTCTTCCCGACGTCTCTCTTTTTGCTGTTGTCGATATCGGTCCTTATGCTGACGCCAACCCTCCTGCTGCCTTCGATGGGTAATCACAATGCCAGGTCGAGGAGGGTTTTTGGAACTACTGCTTTCTCCCAGCAAACCCTTACTTTTTGCATCATCGGTAGTTATCCGATGTTGGGGATCCACTGATGCATTTTTCTCAGCAGCCTCTGACGTCAATACCTTGGTCTTCCCTTTGGCCTCCAACATATTTGCTGGAAAAGGGTGTTGATCAATTTTCATCGGCTTTTGGGCCTTGGAAGTACCAAACTTAATTCTCCCAGATTCAATAGCCGATTGTAACTGTTGCCTGAACACCTTGCACTCATTTGTACTGTGTGAAGTTGCATTGTGCCATTTGTAGTACAAGATCTTCTTCAACTCTTCTGCCGATGGGATCACATGATTAGGTGACAGCTTAATTTGGCCCTCTTGAAGCAGAAGATCAAATATCTTGTCGGCCTTGGTGATATCAAAGGTAAACTTTTCTGGCTCTTTCTGACCAAAGGGACAAGATATCGGCTTTTTATTCTTAACCCACCCAGCTAAGCCGATAACTGGTTCTTCATCAGAATCAGAATCTCCTACTTCTTCAACAAATGATACTTTTTTACTCCAATTCTTTTTAGGTTCAAAAATCCTAGTATCTTGATCAGAGATCCTTTGCACAAGATGACTGAGGCTTTCAAACTCCTGAGAAGCATATCTGTCTTTAAGATGTGGCAATAACCCTTGGAAAGCCAGATCGGCAAGCTGCCGATCATCCAGCACCAGGCTGTAGCACTTATTTTTTACATCTCGTAGCCTTTGCACAAAGTTTTCTACCGATTCATCATTATGCTGTCTCAATTTTACTAAATCGGTAAGCTTCTTTTCATGGATTCCAGCAAAGAAATACTTATGAAATTGTTTTTCTAGATCAACCCAAGTAATAATAGAATTTGGTGGTAATGAAATGAACCATGTAAATGCCGATCCAGACAAAGATGATGAAAATAATCGAACTCTTAATTCATCTCTGCTAGCTGCCTCTCCACATTGAATAATGAAGCGATTGACGTGTTCCATTGTTGATGTATCATCTTGCCCAGAGAATTTAGTGAAATCTAGTACCTTGTACCGATTTGGGAGAGGAATTAAATCATATGCAGGAGGGTATGGAGTCCGATAAGAATAAGTATTGACCTTGGGCTTTTTCCCAAACTGATCCTTCATAATTTCTGCTATCTTATCGGCCCAAAAAGCATCAGCCTCCTGCTGACGAACTGGCTGAATTTCTACAGGAGGTACCTGCTGATATCCCTCCACATATCTTTGTGGCCCACGATCTCCAGCAATCGGCATATTTGCCGTTACTTGTGGTCCATTAACCTGCTAGAAAGGATTCATCGGTTGAGCTGCCGATGCTTGATTCTGGAAACCAGCTTGCATATGACCTTGTTGAATCCCTGCAACCTGCTGATTTTGCTGAACTATATGTTGAACAGGTAACTGTCCTGACCAACCATTATTAGAACTCATCGATACAAAACTTACCGATGGCTGGTAATTTGCTGACATTGTTGGATAATTATAACCAGCTTGAGGCATGAACTGAACCCCAGTTTGACTCATAGCAGGGGCTTTCTGCTGCATCGGCAGTAAGCTTGCCGATGGACTTGAATTGGGTGTTTGAACCAAAGGCATCTGGAAACCACCTGGAGTTGGTTGCACAGTAGTTGCTGTGGCATATTGAGGCACTTGAGCCATCAGCGAAACAGCCGATGGTATAGGAGCTTTTCCTACTGCATCAAACACTTGAGGTAACCTAGGATTGAAAGCAGATGACTCCGGAGGCATATCATATCCCCACCAATTAGCAGGAATCTGGCTATTCTGAGACATAGGGCCTGACATAGCTGATGTCGATAGATCTGTATTAAGCTGAACTCGTCCTCCTGGTAGTACCGGATCTGATCGTATCGGTGTAGATTGAATATTAGGTAAGCCTGCCGATACTGGAGGAGAAGTAACTTCTGTACCCACAACGGCTGAGGGAGCCAATGGAGTATTGACAGATGCCGGCTTTGGTTGGTGATAGGCAGGCCCAACGTAATGCGGTGACGCTTGTCCTTCTTTGAGAGTTCGAACCACAGCATTATGAACAGTATTGGACAGCATATTGGAATGATTAATCAAAGCATGATTTACTGCAGAATTAACCATCTCTTGAAGTTTACCAGGATTGGAGTCAAAGGTAACCTGCCAAGGCAACGGCAAATCTTGCTTCTGGATGACTTGTCCACTCTTGTTCAGGCTAAACGATCTCAGACAAAGCTGCATGTATTCTTCTATAGCCTTTTCCATAGCCTGCCTCTGCTCTTCCTTAAGATCTTCTTCTGATACCGCGATAATGTTCCCTGAATCGATCTCGGGATTGAACATATTGATCGGATTGATTTGTCCCACTAGGCGTGTCAAAAGATGTGTTGATGCAAAAGTGGATCTGCAAACACAAAGGGCTAATACCCGAATCGATATCCAAAGCGTGCCAGTCGATTTGACCTGTTAATCGATAAGGATGAAGATACGAGCATTTTGGTCCTGACAACAGCGATACGCCCAGAAGTCACGGCCAAGAGGTACTCACGCGGAACTTGAGAATCGCCGAAGGTCGCACTAAAGCGATGCAACTCGCCGAATCAATGAGAACTCGTAAAAAGGAAAAATATGCAAATTGACGAAGTCGCCGAAAAGTAAGTAGATGCAAATAGGAGTAAAAATTGGTTTTGATATTGATTGATATATATTACATTGCCCCTCAATCTATATTTATACCCTGATCTAAAGAGACATAACCAAATACGACTAGGACACCAAGTCCATATCTAAGGAAACACGTGACTCTTACATGAATCATACTCTAACAAATATAGAAAAGGAAATCAACTCATATCTATTTCCCTGTCCGCCTCAATTACGATGGAATTCTCACCGACCTCCTTTCCATTGGCATACTTCCTATTTCATCGGCAGTAGTTTTCAAGCCTTCCTTCATCGGCATCGACAATAACATCTCCAACCTTATCGGCAACGCCCGAGTCTAAATCAACCTTTCCATCGATCACCACCATTCATCGGCAACCATCTTTACAAGCTGATTTTCATCGGCTGTCAGCGTATACAGTAACTTTCCTCCTGCCGATTAGCCCACTTTGATCATTTTGACACGTGCAAAAAATGGTGTCAACACAACCATAGACCATGAAGAATGGTGTGCAGCCGGTGGCCCAGCTGGGGGCGTCCTTAGGCTCCATAGCACCACAGGAAGCTCCACGACCCATCGTCTGCCAAACTTGTTCAACCGGTTGAAGATCCTAAACTTAAGGCCTTGTAGGATCTTACCGTTTGCGTGCTCGACCTGCCCGTTCATGTGGGGGTGTGCCACGGTGGCCCAATTGACGTGGATGTAGTATTAATCGTAGAATCAAAGGAACTTCTTTCTGGTGAACTGCGTGTCGTTGTCCTTGATGATGGAGTTCGAGACCCTAAAGTGATGGACAATGTCAAGGAAGAACAACACGGCTTGCTCAGACTTGATCGCGGAGATCGATCGAGCCTCTATCCACTTTGTAAACTTGTCTACGGCGACAAGCAAGTGCGCATAGCCTTCGGGCACCCTCTTGAGAGGTCCGACCATATCGAGCCCCCAGACCGTGAACGGCCATGTGATGGGGATCATTTGGAGCACTTGGGCTGGCAGGTGGGTCTACCGAGCATAGTATTGACACCCTTCACAGGTGTGCACAATCTGTTCAGCGTCGGCTACTACGGTCGGTTAGTAGAAGCCTTGTTGGAACACGTTTTCCACTAGGGTCCTAGGTGCGGCATGCTGCCCGCAGACCCCACCATGGATATCACTCAGCAACTGCTTCCCTTGTTCGATGGGGATGCAACGTTGTAGGATCCTGGTGTGGCTTCGCCTGTAGAGCTCACCCTCAATAAGGACAAAGGACTTGGCACGACGCGTGACATGCCAAGGATCTGTTTTGTCCATTGGTAGCGCCTCACAGAGGTGGTAGTTGAGGTAGGGCGTCCTCTAGTCAGCCAGAGGGTCGTGCTCTGTCGATGGATCCTCATCAAGCTCCATAACTTCGGGGTCGGATGGAGCCGCCGGCTCAGTTTGTTTAAGCTCCTCATAGCGGACCAAGGGCTTGTACTAATCGCTGTCAAAGACGCCCGACGACATCAGCTCACGTCTGGACACTAATTTTGCTAGTGTGTCGGCCGCCTCGTTGAGACGCCTCGAGATGTGACTGAGCTCGAGACCGTCAAACTTGTCTTCTAGCTGGCGGACTTCTAAGCAATATGCGGCCATCTTGGCATTGTGGTAGCTTGACTCCTTCATGACTTGGTCGATGACCAGCTGGGAGTCGCCTCGGACGTCGAGCTATCGGATACCCAACTCAATGGTGATGCGTAGGCCGTTGATGAGTGCCTCATACTCGAACACATTGTTGGAGGAGGGGAAATGGATGCGAACCATGTACCTCATGTGTACCCCAAGGGGCGAAACGAAGACTAGCCCTGCACCGGCGCCTTTCTTCATCAGCGATCCATCGAAGCACATCGTCTAGTACTCTTGGTCGATGATTGTTGGCGACATTTGGACCTCGGTCCACTCTGCAACAAAATCGGCCAGCACTTGGGACTTGATGGCCGTCTGAGGGGCATATGAAATGCCTTGACCCATCAGCTCGAGTGCCCTCTTCGCAATTCTTCCTATGGCATCCCGATTTTGGATGACCTCACCGAGAGGGTAGGATGTCACGGCCGTCACTAGATGCGACTCGTAGTAACACAACTTCCTCTTGGCGACAAGGACGACGTATAGGAGCTTCTGGATTTGGGGGTAGCGAGTCTTAGAATCGGACAACACCTCGCTGATGAAGTACATGGGACACTGCACTTTGAGGGCGTGTCCCTCTTCTTGCTCTACCACCAGGGCAACGCTAACCGCTTGCTTGGTGGCCGCAATATAGAGTAGAAGCGGTTCCCCATCGATTGGAGGGACTAGGATCAGGGCTTTCGTCAGAAGCTGCTTGACCGTGTCAAGTGCCTCCTGGGCCTCGGGCATCCATTCAAAACGGTTGGCCTTCTTCAGAAGCCAGTAGAGGGGGAGACCTCGTTCGTCGAGGCGCGAGATAAAGTGTCTGAGCGTGGCAAGGCACCCTGTAACTCGCCGTACCCCCTTTATATTCTGAATCGGGCCCATCCTTGTGATGGCCGAGATCTTCTCTGGGTTGGCCTCGATGCCACGCTCGGAGACGATAAAACCTAGAAGCATACCCCTTGGGACTCCGAAAACGCACTTCTCGGGGTTAAGCTTAATGTTGTTTACTCGGAGTTTCGTGAAGGCCTGCTCTAGGTCGGCTACCACCTGGTCAGCCAGTTTGGATTTGACCACGATGTCATCCACGTAGGCCTCAACAGTCTGCCCGATGAGATCCCCGAAACACTTGAGCATGCAGCGTTGGTACGTAGCTCCCGTGTTCTTCAGACCAAATGGCATTGTGACATAGCAGAATGATCCAAACGAGGTGATGAAAGATGTCGCGAGCTGGTCAAACTCTTTGGTCGCGATTTGATGGTACTCGGAGTACGCATCAAGGAAGCAAAGGGTTTCGCACCCTGAGGTCGAGTCGACTACTTGATCTATGTGTGGCAAAGGAAACGGATCATTTGGACATGTTTTGTTGAGACCCGTGTAGTCAACCCATATTCTCGATTTCCCACTCTTTTTTCGTACAAGATCGGGATTGGCTAACAACTCGGGGTGGTATACTTCCTTGATGAACCCGGCCGCTAAAAGTTTCGCAATCTTCTCGTCGATGGCCCTGCATTTCTCCTCGTCGAAGTGACGCAGGCGCTGCTTTACCGGCTTGGAGCCTGGCCTGATCTTCAAGGCGTGCTTGGCGACTTCTCTCGAAATGTCTGGCATGTCTGAGGGTCTCCACGCAAAGGTGTCCCTGTTGGCGCGGAGAAAGTCTACGAGCGCGCTTTCCTATTCGGAGGAAAGCGAGGTGCCAATACGTACCACTTTGCCCTTGGAGCCGCTGGGGTCTATGAGGACCTCTTTGGCGCCTTCTACAGGCTCGAAAGACCTGACCGACCGCTTAGGGTCGGGCGTTTCTTCGACGATCTCCTCCCTGATGGACGCAAGCTCTATGGAGGCAACAATTGTCGCGGCGTGTTCGCAGCACTCGACCTCGCACTCGTAGGCGCGCTGGAAGGAGGTGCCAATGGTGATGACCCACGTGGACCCGGCATCTTCAACTTTAGATAGGTGTAGTTTGGGACGACCATGAACTTCGTGTAGCATGGACGTCTCCGACCCAAGGGTCGGGCGAGACGGAGTCCCCGACCTAGAGGCTGGGCCAGACGGAGTCCTCGACCCAGAGGCCGGGCGAGGCAGGGCCCCGACCCAGAGGTCGGACGAGGCGGAGCCTGCACACCTGGGGTCGGTTGGAGCTGTAGTCGCGCTCTTGACTGCTCGGATGAATCAATATTGATGACTATTAGCTCCTCCTCTTCGGGTACCCTAGTATTAGTCCTCGACATTCATGTAAAAAAGCTTGAACCTCAAACTTAATTATTATGGGACAAAGGGTATCCGCAGCTGCTTTAGGCCTTGTTTGGATGCACATGTATCCATGTTAATACATATGTGTTAAAGTAGGTTGGACTTAAACTTAAACTAAGTTCTACTCCAATCCACCTCAACCCATATAGATTGACGTGGATAGGTGTGCATCCAAATAAGGCCTTAAATAAAACACACACATACACACACCCACACACACACACACACACACACATATATATATATATATATATATATATATATATATATATATATATATATATATATATATATATATATATATATATATATATATATATATATATATATAGACACACACACACACACGGGAAACATCTTACAAAGCCACCCGTCGGTGGTTGTTTATGTTTGTTAATACTGTACTACTACTCCCGTTGCTATGCTATGCGCCGGCCGTTAATTATTAGGGTAAGGCTTCTGATTCTCGCAGGATAAGTTGTCATCATCTGTCACTCCAAGCATCTGGCAGTACCTCTGGTAGTAGCCGACCCGGTTCGCGTCGCCGTCCGTTTGCTGGCCCTGGCCGCACTCTAGCCCGCCGTTGATGATGTTGGTGAGCAAGCCGTACCCGGGGACCCTCCCCGCGCCGCTGTCGTCGGCGGAGGGCATCCAGCCGCCGGTCATCACGGCGTGGCACGACGGCTTCGCCCCCTGCGGCGTCATCCAGAACCAGATGGCCGTCTCAAAGGACACCACGGGGTCGCTGGACACCAGCCCCGGGTTGCCCACCAGGTCCTGTTGCAACGCCTGCCCGGCTTGCTCATAGTTGTATTCACTGTTGCCAACGTGCGAATTGACGAATGATCATCCCTTTGACATGGGCATGTTTATATGTAATGTAAGTCAAACGTGTGCTTGTGTTCATCGATCTTACTGGGTGAGTTGTATAGGTCCTCGTCCATAGTAGGGTGGGTCCGTCTGTTGCCCCCGTTCTTCCACGAAGCAGTATCCTCACGCAAACGGTCCGTCCGGAGCAGCTGGCCATCCTCCTGCAACCCACCACACCACCGGCCGGCCACGTACACACAGTCATGTCGATCGATCGTAAATAAAAAAGCATGATTGATAGGTTAAGTCATGCATATAGTCTATATAGATCGAAAGAACAGGAAAAGATTGACGATAGATCGTACCGTTGGTTTCGTGGGAGGTTTGGCCGAAGAAGGCGGCGAGCTCCCGCCTGCGCATCCCGTCGTCGCCAGTGGTGCCGAAGTCAGGGAACTTGCCGGCGGCCTGGATGAAGGCGTCGTAGGTGTAGAACGCGCCCGGGCAGCCGCTGTCGCCGCGGTGGCTCAGCATGCTCTCGAACATAGACGCCGTGATGATGGCCCCCACGCCCTGCTGCGCGCTGACCACGACGCCGGCTGCAGCGAGCAGTGCAGTGCTGGCGGCGACGGCCAGCAGCGGCGCGAAAACCTTCCTCATGGTTTACTGCTGTGCTGGAACAACGCAAACAAGGATGAGGAACAATGGTGGATCGGAGTGCATGCCATTCCCATGCCATTTGGGCACGGCTTTTATAAAGCCGAGAGCGAGCGATGAAGCCAGGCTAGGTGGACTGGTGGTCACCGACTCACCGTGTTCCGGCCGGCTACCAGTAGTCACACACCCACACCCAGGGGCAGCTTCCGCGCAGTAATGGCGATGGTAAGGGTTACCGTGAGGCCTGCGTTACGTTGACTCGTGCTCAACACGCTGTTATGCGAAGTCCTCCACTTGGTCATGAGCAGCTAAGCTCTCTTCAGACTGTTTTCTTTTTACAAGGAGCAGCTAAGGCTCATGCATGTTAGAGGTCATCCTAATTGTCGAAGATATTCTTCCTTGTGGTGCTGGCCCTGCTAGTTAATTCTCAATCAGTGGATTAGAGTTCAGAGTTTGTTACGGCAACATGCTGTCAGGCAGGGGAAAAAACCCCGGGAAGTTTTGTCTATATTTTGAAGAAACAAAAAATCGCAACTTTGTTAACGGCCTTGACACTCAAGTACATGAGTGCACACTTATTAATAATATAAACGCACACTCGCACTCTATCTCACACTCCTAGGATATTGAGGTGGTGTATCTTGTGGTTGACGAAGCGATCACAACCATTTAGTTGTCGATTATATGTCATCTACATTTGAAAGAATAATTAGCCATAAATATATACAAGGACATGCAGTGTGTCAGAGACTCAAACCTAAATAGACAGGTTTCACCAAAAAAAAACATAACCAACTAAGCCAATAGAGTAATTAAGACCCAATTTAGACCAGCTAAACTTTTTATAAGCTACAATAGAGCTGACCAGCTTATGGCTTTTTGTAAATTAGGTGATTGGAGCATAATAAGCTATAAGTTGAGAAGTTTGGTTGAATGGATCAGTTACAGATTTTATAAACACGGCTTAAGTACCATTTATACATCAAGGAAAAAATATCGGTCGATTACAAATCTGCATGCAGGAGAGTTCATGCCAGCTCTACACCCCCTCGGGCGGGTCACGGCGTCTTGCCCGCCTGTATTGCAGCTTCAAGGAAGCTGGTTTCCGATGACCGGCATCTTGTCTAGGAGATCTCAGGGCAAACAGGTCCTCATTGTGTGTGGCTCACTAGCGCCTGTGCCAGCTTGCAATGGAAAATGGTTGCCGCGTTTGCCACTGCGGAGACACAAGATGAGAAGACTTCCAGGTCGTCTTCTGTTTTCCCTGTTTTTCTAATATATAATAACGAATTTCTCCGTTTGTGGAGACCATTGGGGAGCCTTATATTGGTAAAGAGAGTGGTGGACCAAGTCAAGGTGCAGAAAAAAAAAAGAGCCCTCGGTCCACATGTTGATACATGAGCCGAGGTGCCAAAACAAGATTGGACCATTGAGGTCTCGAGCCAAGTACTAGGCCACACAGTGTACTCCCTCCGGCCTAGAGAACTGCATATGCGGCCTTATTTAGCTGGGTGAAGTTTGGAATTTTGGTTATTGTAGTATTTTTGTTTTTATTTATCAATTAGTATTTAATTATGGACTAATTAGGCTCAAAACATTCAATCAAATTGTGCAATTAAATTTTTTTCGTCTATATTTAATGCTCCATGCACGTATCGCAATATTCGATATGATGACTGTTGTAGCACTTTTTGAAAAAAGTTTTTGGAACTAAAAATGTAGAGTTTGGAATTTGTCCCACAGAGACCGCTCAAGCGGACAAGCTCTAGCTCAATTGGTAGCGCTGGCAGTGGCCAGGCAGCCCGCCCACAGTTCGAATCCCAGCATGGGCGATCGTGGGTGGCTGCACGGGGGATTTTCCCCAGAGGGGACTGTAGGCGTGGTGTGTGTATAGGGTGTGTGTGCGTCTCAGTAGACGCGTTCTGAGATCTCTCAGACGTCTCAATTGCGCTTGACCGCGCAGTCAAGTGTAGTTGCCCATTTACGAGTCTTACATGATACGCCAGTGCTCGCAAGTTTCCAAAAAAAAAAAAAAAGACCGCTCAATGAAGGTAGTAGACGTCCAGGCCTGTGTCGGCCTATGGGGCTCACAACCACATGGTATATTCCATCTGTGGACGCCTCTCCTCCACACACGTTTCACACCTTGGTCTCATCGAAGAAAATCTCGAACGGTCTCGATCCTATGATTTGATAAAAATCTTGTCGCATCAAATATTTAGACACGTGCATGATCTATTAAATATAGACTAATTATAAAACTAATTATATAACTTGTGTGTAATTTGTGAGACAAATCTTTTAAGTCTAATTGGTTCATGATTTGACAACGTGGTGCTACAGTACCATATGCTAATGACGGAATAATTAGGCTTAAAAAATTCGTCTCATAAATTAGTCTCCATCTATGTAATTGCTTTTGTAATTAATTTATATTTAATGCTCCTTATTAGTATCTAAATATTCAATGTGACATGAATTTTAGGAGCGACTAAAGAACCAAACACCACCTGAGCAGCCTAGCGATGCGGCCAGGGCAGGCAGGTGCCCATGCCTGGTGGCGGGTAGGAGTAGGATGCCACGCACGGCAGCTGCGGCTAGGTGGTCGGTGCTCACGGCTAGCGGCATCTTCCCTTCCCAGCTCTCATCCACGTCGCCCGCATGGCCGCTGGCAACTGTTGTAGGTGTCGCGGGTGTATCCACCGCAAGCTAGGCGGTGATGGTGGTAGCGTGGACCATGTGGTGGTGGTTCCGTGGACTGAGATGCAGAGAGGGGCATATGCCCCCATTTGCATCAGCATTTGATGCACATGGGGCTCATGTCTGGGGTGGGTGGAGTTGTCCTCTTCTTCGTGGTGGCCACACTCGAGGGTGGCGGCGTCCTATTATGTTGGAGGTGGCGTCATGCAAGGGCAGTAGTTGCCAGTAATGTAGCTGAGATGTTGTTGTCGCCGCCACGATTAAGGTGGCCGCGAAGCTAGTGTAGGTGGTCACGAAGCTTGCCGCAGCATAGGACCTCGACGGCCGGGCAAGGGCACGAGGCCGGAGGCTAGATTTAGTCTACCTTTGTCTTGTGTTTTAGTATCTATCTTGTGTCTTTGTCTGATTCAACTCGTCAATGTTTAATTTTGTTGCCTCTAGTCTCTGTGCTGTTGTGCATATAATGGAAAAATGCTCTATTTCCATCCACTTCTAGAAATCGATTTTTAGAGACGGCTAGAAAGAGAGTCGACTCTAAAACAATAGGAGTTGCACAGTAATATTCAAGTTTTTTCAAATGATCTTGGATGGAGAAACGATCAAGACCAAAATTGTAGATCTCGAAGAGTTATAAACTTTGTAGTTGATAACTTTTTTTATTTGAAATCATCTATCTAAGGAAAATTACATTTGAATTTCTTAAATTTGAAATTCAAAATTTTTAAACGATCTCGGATGGAGAAACAACCAAACCAAAGTTGTAGATCTCAAAATGTTATACGGCTTTGTAGTTGACAATTTTTCATTTAAATTCGTTTAGAGTCCCAAATACTCATTTTAAAATTGGATGATGATAAAACGATGAGAAAGAATATCTTAGGTGGACACACGTGACTTATGAGCGTGTGACCTGTGACTTGCAATGGTCGCATGCGTATGGCTGTCTGGTGGGGTCTCTCTGAATTTAAAAAAAAAATGTTATAGTAGTCGTAGCCGTCGATGATTAATATAAATAAATGCAAGTGGAACCACGGAAAACTTAATTAGCCAAAACAGAGGGTGCACGTGTGCTGAGCTAGACTCGAATGAATGCCGGAAACATGACGCAAATATATCTAACCATTGATTGGCGCCATCGTTTAATTACATCTTTATTAGTTCGTTACCATGCATCCAGAGATGTGACCAGTATTTAGTTCGTAGAAGAGCCACTGATGCTCCGCGTTCTCTAGTGCGAGGAGGCAGTAACATGCTGACTTTTAATAAACCCTACTTATTGCAACCTGCTAGAGTCCTCGATTCACAAGTTCGATGGGATGACTTTGGAATGGACCAATTCGGCTCATGTGACCTTATATCTGGGCCACTCCAGATCTGGAGCCCAATAGCCCACCGCCGTTGATGGTGGTGTCAGTGGTCAACCTGTCACGGACTCACGCGGCACCAAACCTACGAGTAGGTGTCTCGCCGGGCGCAGTGCTGGTGCTGCCCACGATCCGCTGGGATCTGTGTCCAGTTCGCCGGTCGTCGATCACGGCGTGCTCTGTGCAGATGACGGCTTCGGCGTCATCCGGAAAGCCCAAGGCCGACGACAGGGCCGGTGGCTCGGTGAGCGCACGCCACAGGCCACACCGACGGTTCCACCTCCTATCCGGATGCGCATGCGCCCATGCCTGATGCCTCTGCAGTCGCTGCACGCAGCACATTGTTGCCGTGTTTGCCGAGAGAACCATTTGCCGGCTCGCCATCTGCTCAGCTGACGGCAGGCAGATCGCAAGATCGGCGGTGAGCCACTGAGCCGTACTCCAGACTGCCAGGGAATTGTTAACAGCAGGCGGCCAAAGAAATTGATTGGACCGGAGACCGGAGCCATGCATAAACCCCTCCTAAACTTTAGTACCCGTTACATCGGATGTTTGACACATGTACGAAGTATTAAATATAGATTAATTATGAAACTAAATGCATAGATTAAGACTAATTTGCGAGACTAATTTTTTAAACCTAATTAGTCCATGATTTGACAATGTGGTGTTACCGTCAACATGTGCTAATGACGGATTAATTATGCTTAATAAATTCGTCTCGCGGATTACCGATGACTTTTATAATTTGTTTTATTATTACTATCTAAACATTCAATGTGACACCCCGTATGACACCCGATATGACGTCCCTAAACTTTAGCCCCTGAATTTAAACACACAATGGCCTTGTTCGCTTGTCTTATAATCTGTAATTTTTAGCTTATTTTTTCAGCCAAAACAGTATTTTTCTCTCACCACGAATCAACCAGAACAGTATTTGGGATTATTTTTAGCAAAGCGGGGCTCATGCCACAGGCTACAGCACTGGCCACTGGGCATCTGTATGGACAGCAATTCAGCAGTCAGCTAGTCAGAGGGATCAGACACAGCAGACTCCAAAGGTTTCCCATCCCTGATAATTGCTGCAGGGATTCAGATGTACAGACTGAAACCTAGAATGAACAGAGACCTTCGCTGCTTGTCAAAAATGATGTGCTTCCCCATCACGAGGGATTTTTTTTTACACTTGTTGTAAACTAATTTTAAATTTAACATTGTTTAAATTTTTTTTCAAAACTAATACTTTTGGCCGCGTTATTACTATAGCGCGGCGAAACGTCTGTGTCGCGCCATGTATGGTGGCGCGGCAAGAGATGACGTGGCGACGACCGGACCGCTGGCCGGTGACGTGGCATGCTCTGCCACTGACGCACCCTGATCAGCGGCGCGGCAGAGCCGGCTAGAGGCCCGCAGCCCAGTCTCGCTGCGCCACGCCCTGCCCACCCGCTTGCCCGCACGCATCCACCGCGCCTGCCCGCCGCGCAAGCTCGCCACCGCGCCCACTGCTCATAAGAGCATTATCGTTGCCTAGCGCATGATCGTCCATGCAGCCCACACGACACACTCGACAGATGTACCACACGGCCCACACGGCGCAGTCAACTAATCAGGGAATGGATAGACCATAAATTATATTGTTCAGCACTCAACAGAGTAAGTTGTACCACTTTGTTCCCTTATCTAACAAAACAGAGTAAGTTGTACCCTTGCCAAGCATAAAAGCTTTAATATCACTACTACAAAAGTTAGCACCAACGGCTGACACACATGACCATAAACGACCCTATCAAACCCAAAAGCACAAGTCGAAAACAGCAGCAGAAAGCACTTCCCAAATCTCACTCTTTGCGAATGATACGCACATTCATCCTGTACTTCTTGGTCTTCAGTGGCTCAAAGAGGCAGATATCTCCCAGCTGTAAATTGTTGCCACGTGCAAACCGTGCCCACCTTTGGAAAGCCTTTTAACTTTGCGTTGAGCTTTTGGAACCTGAATGCGGCAAATCACTTCCCAACTCTTGCCATGACACTGAAGAATCAACACTCTGTTCTTCAATGGAAGACATACATCAGAGTAATTTCTGGAGAATTTCTGGTTATAGAGGGAAAGGGTTTTCAGTGTTCGAAAGTCAAAACAGTTAAAGTTTTCCATTGAACTTAGCTTGTAAATTTCTTCAAGGAGTCTAGGAAGCTAAACAACCTGCTTGCTGAAGGACGTGCAATTGAAATGCAATATTAATATCAATCTGGAACAAAAAAAGAGAAAAACCTAACTCACCATAGCTTGAGATCTTTCAGAAATGTTACTTCACGACACACACATAGATGGGGATTTCAGAACAAATAGCTAGGAGTCTCTCTTTCAGTTTCTTCTTTTACATACTATCAAGGCTGGTGCCTCGTGGGAGCATGTAACTCGGAACATAATGTGCTTCATCGCCCTCTGAAGATGTCATTCCTCCTCTGTCCAAACAAAACAATGATGTCATGATCTTGTAGATATACATAGATGCTACAAGGTTTGATGATATTGTGACTCAACCTGATGAGTTGGATACGGATCTTGATGAACTGATACTGATCCTACTCCTGTCCCTTTGCTTCAATGCTTTCTTTTTATGCTTAGAGGAATTTGGATGAATCTGAAGGAATTTATGAGAGAAAAATACTATTCCGGATGAAAAAAGAAGCGGATCAAGCCGGGTTTAAAGGCACGCGAACGGGGCCTTAGTTTCTGGTGTTCTCATGGGAAGATTAGCATAGCTGCTTGAAATGTCAATGGGTTCTTCTCTCTTCCGTCCACCACTAATAGCATTTTTCATGACAAAACATGGTGGTACTTTCTCGCAACCACTAGGATCAAATATCAAGAACCTTCATCCGATACATCACATCATACTTGAATACCAAGAAGTCCATCTTTTTCAAGTCATGGGCACTAACAAATGACTTCCACCTGGATTGAAGCACTATTCTGCCTATATTCTTTGCAACTTGAACATCAAAAGTATAACCGCCAAGTGATTCAAGAGTAATACTTCCTTTTATTTTGTCTCCGAAATGTTTAGCAAATTTATCCGGCATGACCTGCGGCAGCAAGATTAACGCAGAACAAAGTTCAGATGAGGTAAGGGAGCTGTATAAATTCTACCTCATCTGAACTTTGTTCGTGCGTGGCGAGGCCGGCACGCGGGCGGGCAGGCGCGACGGCAAGGCGCGTCGGCGGGCAGGCTCGGCGGTATTTACCTGGCTATGCCGCACCACCGATCAGGGCACGGCAGAGCCGTGCCAAGATCGGTGGCACGACAGATCCTGCCACGTCACTGGTCAGCGCCCTGATCGTCGACATGTCAACCCTCTCGCCGCGCCACCATGCAAGGCGCAGCATAGGTGTTTCGCCAGTGAAATAGGCGCGGCCAAAAGTGTTAGTTTTGGAGAAAAAAATTTAAACAGTGTTAGATTTAAAATTAGTTTACAAAAAGTGTTAAAAATAAAAAAAAAATCTCACCATGTCAGTACAAGCAGCACAACGATTCGTTAGCTAGGCAAAAAAGACTCTGGAGTTCACTTGCATCCAGATTTTTGACAACCAGAAGTAACTTCCCTTGCATCCTGCCTGTTTTGACCTTTTGTCAATGTAACATGTACACGGGCCCAAAAAATGCATCACAGAAATGCCAAAACCAGGTAGTTACAATCACAGGACTCTACAGCACACCCCCCAGTTACATTCCCAACCCCTGGACCAGGATTCCAGGAACTAACCACAATGTTTAGGAAGGACCAAGCAGCATGTCTCAACATAAACCTTTTTGAGCCGCAAAAGGAACCGTTTTAAGGTTTTGTGTTCTTCTGCCGCTTCTCTTCAAGCTGCGACGCCTCGTTCAACATGTCCATAGCATCGCTCTGCATATTCAGCTTTGAGAGCGCAACAGCTTGCATGTAGAACGCAGTTGGCCAATCTGGGTACACACATTGTGCTTGCATTGCGTCGCGGAGGGCGGCATCAGGTTGGTCACACATGAGGTGGCACAAACTCCGCCTTGCGTACACTGTTGGTGATACCATAGTCCCCACATCAACAAACTGCAAAATGAAGAGGTTGCAAAGTGAATTGGCTGCATTCTAGCAGTTTTCGAGAATATCTAAGTGTTCCAGATATAACTAAGATGAGGCACCTGTGTGTAGCAATCTATGGCTGCCTTGAAATCTTTATCACGAAAAGCAAAGTCTCCACGTTTCCTAGCTTCCAACATGTCCCTCATCTGCTGTGTCCATTCCTGGAACGATAGCTGCAATAAAGACGCCATTTTTCTTAGATGTAATATCCTGTCGAAAAGTCAGCAGACAGCAACAGAAATGCTCTGATCTTTACCTCATTACTCCCTTCATCATCCCTGTAATGTGTATTCACTAGAATCTGATGGATAGCTGTCAAATCCATCCTAGAACAGGCTTCACCCATGGGAGAAAGAGGGTGTTGTGGTTGTGGAGGGGGAGGTGCTTCTTCTTCATACTTTGGAATGCCAAGCATCTCATAGGATGGTACCTGTTTGTCATTTAAAAATGGAAATGTACCAGACATAAGTAAAAACAAAAAATTGCCTTGTTACCAAAAGATAACAGTTGTATGGAAGCCATGAATCACATCACGATAAACAATCGATGCCAGAACACAAAAGGATTTTTAATTGAGAAGGATAAAATGTAACTGTTACCTCTGATTTTATTTGCAAGGGCTCAAGTACGGAAACCAGCTTTTTAGTGTTGGGCCGGTCCCTAGGTTCATACTGTAAGCACTGAGAGGCAAGGTCAACCAATGTGGTTGCCTCATCTGTTGAGTAGTTTCCCTCCAAATGTGAATCCATCAGTACTTGGATATTGTTGCCTTTTATCATATCAAGAGCCTGAGCGAAACGAATCTAATTGTTAATGATTAAGTAGTTTCACCAAACAATTCTGCTACCAAGTCACATTCACAAGAAAAATGTCCTCTCAAAGATGATCAGTATCACACATTTGGTGGCACTTGCGCAAAGCAGATATGCACAGAATAGTATTAAATACAAAGGTATTTTGTGAAAGGGGTTCTGTACTTCTGTATCACACGGGAACTTGGAAAGAAATAGTTACTAGTAAGAAAAACTTACACGGGAAGGAGGTATACGCTTTCCACTTAGGAGGTCCAGCAGTATAGTGCCAAAGCTGAATATGACACTTTCTGATGTTACTCTTCCTGGAGCAGCAAAGGTTGACATGGAAATCCCATCATTACGAAAATGTTAGCCATTCTATTTTCAGTAAATAGCATGTACTGTTATTTATATCACTTCTAAATACCCTAACTAAGCAATTCAAAGAAGATTTATCTTTGTCATAGATAAATCATATGTTACCATTTCTCAAATATTCTGGAGGTGTATATGCAAGATTTGTGCTATAACTTTTCCCGTCCCTGCTGTTTTTCATCAGGCCAAAGCATGAAAGACGAGGATCACCATTCTGCAAAAGAAATTATATTGGTTGTTCAGCCCACAAAGGATTAGTAGAATTTGAGAAACATGCGAAGTGCTGTAACATGCAATTGACGTCATCGCAAAGAGCATTCCTCATAAGGATGCTAATCATTTTTCAAAAAAGAACATGTTTGCTAATACGGCATTACTATCTAAAGACCTGCCTTTAGGGCTGAATATACCATTTTTAACGAAATTTTAATGAAAAAGAGCTGACATTCTATTTTAATATATTTTTCCTTCCAACCACCAGAGGTGGAAAACAGGTGGCAAAAGACCCCTCCACTTCCAATTTCAGATGAGCTCAGAGAAAACATCCACGCTGGTGGTAAAAGCAAATGGAATCAAAAGCTGCTCTTGTCAGAGGAACACAGCAATACTTGGCAGTTGCACAAGAGATATTTGTAGCGAAAACAATATTATCCACATTTCCTCAGCTTTATGATACTATAGTCTATTGGCAGTTCTCCATATAACTCCATTGCTCGTAAGAAAAAAAGAAAATCAAAGTAATAGTTACCTCATCAAAGAGGACCCTATATGCATTGAGGTCATGATACATAGGCCTTCCCTCAGTGCTACAATACTCCAGTGCTTCAGCGATGTAGTATGCAACTCTCAGGCGCATAGCCCATTCAATTGTCTGGTTTTCCCCTGAATAAGAGTAAAAGCAGTATCAACAGTGAACTGACCTACATACACCGCAGTTACTTGCTTATTTTTACCAAATCATCTTCCCATAAAAGGTCGATGCAGTCTAGATTAACAAAAGAAGTAATGACATGCCCTAATGTTCACAAAGAAATTAAGCATCATTTATCAACCGGGGCTATCGTTACCAACAAACCCAAACTTGCCCATTCACCCGAGGGTCAGGCTGTTCATCGGAAACAAATTATACATGTCCAAACATTTAGTTCATAAATGAACTGCTTAATTCCAATAGGCATTCTAGAACACATAGCAATTTCTTAAGTTTCACAATGAGAAGATTCGGCTACATTGAAATCGTCTGAGTGAATTCTAGTCATCCACCCATCCAAAACAATGAACAGAACTTGTGAACACAGAACAGTGATGCATTAAAATTACACCATGTGTTCAATGCAGCCACCATAATCTGATTCTATGGATTCACACAACGACCACGCCAACAACAGCCAGATCAGGAATTGCATATGACAAAGCCTAGCCCAATCATCAATCATTCGTTCGGTACACCAAATGCGGGAGGCTGCTAAGCGTCAGCAGTTGCTCAGAGCACACGGATTCGTCTTTTTCTGCCAACATCCGCACTAACCAGGGATCGAATCCGACAAGGACAAAATCTTTGCAGGCTGTATTTACCGAAAATGGCCAGCGAGATATATCTCGCAGCCAACCAGAAATCCAGAAAGCGATTTTATCAGAAATGGACCAATGGGTAAAGGATCGATAAGAGCGAACGTACAGTGGAAGAGGTGCTTGGCGAGCGTGTCGTTAGGCATGAACTCGGCGACGAGCAGCCGCTCGTCCCCATCGCAGCAGTAGCCGATCAGGTTGGCCAGGCGGCAGTGGCGCAGCTTCCCGACCCCCTTGGCCTCCTCCTGCGAGCAAAAGAAGAAGCAAAGCTTTCAGCGCGGCGAATTCCATCCCAAATCGGGGCGCGCGCGGGGTGGGTGGGGCGACAGTCGAACCCCGAGGCCGAGGCCGTCCTGTTATAGGGCGTAGTGGCGTACCGCGAACTGCTTGGGATCGGGCCACGCCATCTTGGTGAACTTCTTGACGGCGATCGCGCGACGGTTGGCCTCGAGGCGGCCCTTGTACACGAAATTCGGCGCTTTTTCGCCGCTCTCGGACACGATGTTCTCCGCCGCGAAGCCGCCCGTGGCGGCGCGCAGCTCCGCGAGCGAGAACTCCTTGAGCGGCGGCACCTGGCGCCCGCCGGCGCCCGCGCGAGCCGCGGAGGGCGCAGGCGCCTGGTGCTGATTCAGCGAGTAGGAGGAGCGGTGCGGGGGGAGCGCCCCCGCCGCCCTCCCCGGCGGCTTCTTCTCCGGGTGCGTCCCCGCCCGCAGCGAGGACCCGCAGCAGCCCATCGGATGGCCCTCCGCCGCGGCTGCGTATGCGTGGCGTGGGCGACCCTGTGCGTGCGGGGCTGGGCTGGGTTCCCCTGGCTTCGAGTAGCCGAGCAGGGGAGGAGGGGAGAGAGAGCAAGAGGAAGAAGAGGAAGGAAGCCCTCGGGGTGGGGGTTGGTTGCTTTTGGCTGTGTGCGCCTCTGCGGCTCTGCCTTTGTATGGGTTTTCGTCCCGTTCTTGGCTGCCGCGGTTGAAGCGTAAGCCGCCGTGCCCGTGCGTGCGTGCGCCGGGTGCGTCGCTATCTTAATTCTTTAAGCCTAGCTACGACGATCCTACTCTCAGGGCCATGCCAAAATTTTTGGCAAAACACTAATGTAACGTTTTCGTTGTTATATGACAATTAGTGTCCAATCATAGTCTAATTAGGCTTAAAAGATTCGTCTGATTGATTTCGTCTAAACTGTATAATTAATTTTATTTTTTATTTATATTTAATGCTTCATGCATGCGTCCAAAGATTCGATGTGACGGAGAATCTTAAAAAATTTGGCATTTTGGGGTGCAACTAAACAGGGCCTCAGTCTTGAGAGAGAGAGAGGGGTCAAGGTTTTCATTCTCAATCCATGGCTCAACGAACAATGGTGTTCATACTTGATATAATAATATAATAGTATAAAAGAATAAAAACCTAGTGTTGTGCGGATATAATATACTAGGCTTAATCAAAGTCATATGGCAAAGCGTTACAATACTGGTGAATTGGGTTACTCATAAATCTACGGCCTGTTCGGCAGGGCTTATACGATCATATACGATCATGGATTATAAGATAGAACAGTATTTTTCTCTCACACCAAACCAGCCAGCAGTAAATAATCCACGATCGTTTACGACGAAACGAACATGCTGCTATATTATCCAGGTTAATCGACACGTGCTATATGTAACGGTCAATGTCCCTTCTTCAAATTAACGAACAAAAGTTCTAGCAATAACGAATAAAGCATTTTTTTCCTCGTTGCGGTCGCATGGGGCGAATAAAAGTACTAACGGCAACGGATAATATATGTATGGTACGATAGCCGCACGAGTGGCTTATGGTATCATAATTACAAACCATGTGGCAAGCGTTACGACACGATGGACCAAAGGATCAAGCGCTACACGTGGCATAAGCTAAAACTGAACTTATTTTCACGGATGATGCTCGAAAATCTTTGCCTTTCTCAAGGTTCTCTCGCCCGAGTGCGTTTTCTTGCACTATTCTTCCTCTTGTATTCATCATTTTTCAAATTAACAAATTAGTAAAGCGCTCAGAATGTCAGTGTGAACACACAAGTGAATAAAAAGTAGAATATTTGTACGGCATGATAGCCACACAAATAACTTATGGTTTCTGACTTAGATCTAAGCCACGTGACAATCGTTACAACACCGATGGACCAAACAACCTGGATAAATTTAGATAAGTGATACAACACATTACATAAACAACGTAGATACCTCAATCTAAGGGCCTCTTTATTTATCATGGCTACGAGAGTAGTTCAACTATCTATCAGCCGTGATTTGGCTTCTACCGCGAAATACGGCTTCAAACTTTATTTCCATTGTTATAAAAGAAAGGTTTATTTCCACGGACGCCGCTCGAAATGCCTTTTGCCTTTCCAAAGGTTCTCATGCATTATTCTTGTCCTTGTGGCTGTCATTCAGGAACCGTGTTGGCATCAACCTGAGCACTGTTCGTCGCAAACGCCGCGCCCTGCTGGAGTGGAGTCAACGGGTCGTCTCGTCCATGGGTTCGCGACGGAAAAAAGGAACAGGGCAGCGTGTTGGTTTCGTCGTAAACGATACCAGATTATTTACCGCGGGCTAGTTTAGTGTGAGAAAAAATATTGTTTCAGCTTATAATCTACGATCGTATTCGAGCAAGCGAATAGGTTACAGACCGCCTGTACGCTGGGACGCCGCGGACCGGGCGGAGGAACTGAGCCGAGCGCGGCACACAGAACCGAACCGTCCGCCAGTGTGAGACTATCTCTAACCACACCTAAAATACAAAACGCATTCAACGTTTGGGTAGCACTGCAGTCAAAGGGTTCATTACCCATTCGACATCCTCTCCAACAACAGAATCAAAAGAAAATCCTTCCTACAAATAGGGTTCCAGAAAAAATAATATTTATATTTAGGTTAGGTCTCTCAGACAACTAAAATAGGTCGGCTGATTTTAAATCTTAGACTATCTATTTTGAGTCTAGATGCACTTATTCTAGACAGTCTGGCGCTAGGCCCTGGAAGGCTGGGTGGATGCCGTGCGCACCGCGTCCCAGGATGGAGGCGGAACGGACCGGGCACCGCCGCCGTCAGCAGGCAGGCAGAGCCCCGCGCATCCGGCGACCGTGTCGCCGCGGTGCCAGGTCTCCGCGCAACTTTTCGGCGACACGCGGGCATCCACTGCCCGAACGGTAGCGTGGACACGGCCGCCCCTACCCGGCATGAAACTGACGTCTGCTCGGCATTTAGTACCGCGCGCCGCAGCATTTCATTTTGGCAGGTGAGTCGAGACGAAAAACGAGGGAGGGCGCGTCCAACTCCCACACTGTAGCCCTTTTCTTCCTCCGGGTAATAAAAGGAACGGTTGCTGTCGGTTTTTCGCAACGGACGTGCACAAAAGAAGCACTTCTAGTAAAAAGCTGCTGGTAAAGCTTGATTTTCTGCAAATGGCTGCTGCAACTGAACTCTGAAGAGCAATGACTTTTCTCTGCTATAATTAGTTACTTACAGGAGTTAAATATGGCCAGTGTTTTCTCTTTGGGAAAAAGGGAGTAAAGGAGCCGTACAAAATAGCAACAACTGGTCCGAGGAAAGGGTCTGAACCTGAGTCTCAATTACCCTGACCCCAAGGTATGGAAACACCTGCATTTGAACCAGTAGTCTTTCGAACTCTCACTCTCCCACGACTCACTCACGCAAAAAGGACAGTTTGTTTGTTTAGATGGTGCTTAGGCCCTGTTTAGATCCCACCCAAAATCCAAAAATTTTCAAGATTCTTCGTCACATCAAATCTTGCGGCATATGCATGAAGCATTAAATGTAGGTTAAAAGAATAACTAATTGCACAGTTTGCCCGTAATTGGCGAGACGAATCTTTTAAGCCTAAATAGTCCATAATTGGACAATTTTTGCCAAATACAAACGAAAGTGCTACAGTAGCCAAAAGCCAAAAATTTTCGCATCTAAACGGGGCCTTAGATTCAGGTTTAAAGTTTTGGGTATCACATTGGATGTCGCATAGGGTGTCCGGATACTAATAAAAAATAAATTACAGAATCCGTCGTAAACCACAAGACGAATTTATTAAGTCTAAGTAATCCGCCATTAGCACATGTGTTACTGTAGCACTTTTGTCAAATCATTAACTAAATAGCCTTAAAAGATTCGTCTCGCAAAGTGGTCGCAATTTATGCAATTAATTATTTTTTAGTCTATATTTAATACTCTATTAATGTGTCCAAATATTCAATGTGATAGAGTGTAAAGTTTTGGGGAGAAACTAAACCAGGCCTTAACGTGCTTATAGCCATTCTAATTGAGATTCACACTCTCGCAGGAGTGACGATGTTGGTCCGTATGTTTAATGAGTCAATCAAATGTACGATGAGAATGTTTCAAAGACCCGTTCGACTGATATTAAAGTCGGCTAATAAGTCGATCTTAGCTAATTTATTGTGAGAGAAAAATACTATAGATTCTAGTTGATAAATCGGCTGAAGAGGCTTTTCTCCCGGATGACCTTGCTTGACCTGCTGACCAGGTCAGGTCAGTCGTCTGTCTACTGCTGCTACGACGATGGTGTGGATCCACCACCGTCTTTCGGTCTGAGCTTTTTGGTGTACCCGTAGTCTGTAGACCAAAGCGAGTGATGACCGGGTTTGGGGTTTCAGTTTTCACATTTGCAGACAGACTCTGGCGGGTAACTGGAGAGTGAATTCCGCTGGCACAAAGAATGAACTTTTCTTTCAGCCACTAGGTCACTAGCTCGGTGGTTCAAGCTAGGCCATGTTTAATTCCACTTCATTTTGCCAAATTTTTCAAGATTCCCCGTCACATCGAATCTTTAGACACATGAAGCATTAAATATAAATAAAAAATAAAACTAATTATACAGTTTAGACGAAATCCACGAGACGAATCTTTTAAGCCTAATTAGACTATGATTAGACACTAATTGCTAAATAACAACGAAAACGCTTCAGTTGCATTTTGCAAAAAATTTCGGATCTAAACTGGGCCCTACTCCCCCGGTTCTAAAAGACAATGGCATAGTATCGTCTATTTTTTTAAGTTTTATCAAATTTATATTAAGAAATCTCTTTATTTATGATGCCAAATGAGTATAGTTAGATTTGGCACAAAATATATTTTTGTAATATACTTATTTATTGTTATAAATATCAATACTCTCTTTTATAGACCTAATAGTCAAACTTTAAATAACATACTACTCCGTCCCAGAATATCTGTCGTTTCCGATTTTCGTGCCACAAGTTTGACTTGATTTGTAGAAAATACGTACAACATTTGTATCTCCAAATAAATTTATTAAAAAACTAGATTCAAAGATCTTTCCAATGATACTAATTATGTACCATAAATATTAATATTTTGTAATATATATTTTATCAAAGTTGTTTCTCGGGAAGCGAAAGCGACAGATATTCTGGGACGGAGGGTGTAACTAGCAACAAAACTAGAATCACATTATTTTCACAAAAGCCATTCAAAGCCCACTAGGCACTAGAGACGACTACTAAAGTAGCAAATCAAGCTCAGCTAGTTAGGTGTTTTTAGTGAATTCTCCTCAAATTAACGCTGGAGTTTTTTTTTTTTACTTTAGAATTCAACGGTGTTATACTTTCAAGGGAGACGATGATATGTCCAAGGCTAGTGTGGCACCTAATGAGGGTCTGTTCTGTGCATCGGAAAAAAGAAAACCGCGTCAGAAGAATGAATGGCAAGCAGAAGTACGAGTACAAAGGCACAGATACCATTCACTGATGCAGGACAGCTCCGCCCAATTTCCAATGCTGGGCATAGCTGATCTGGCACGCACACGGACGGCGACACGCACGTACTAGTACTCCTGGCGCAGCTGCGCTGCACTCCACCAAGCCACTAGCAATACGGATACGTTTATTTTAGCGAGGATTAGGCAGAGCAGATGCAGCTTTTTGTTACTGCCAGCTGCGCCCTGGCCCTGGCGTTGCTGCTATCACTGTCCTGGGTACAGGGCGTGTTTGGTTCACTTCCCAATCTAGCCTAGCTCGCATGAGCCAGCCAGGCCCCCTTTGGCCAGGCTGAGCACATGCAAGTGGTGGTTGTTTGGTTGGCTGGCTCCCAGCAGCCTGGTTATATGCAGCCGGTGTTTGGTTTCCTGAACCTGCATCGGATTCAAATCAAGAGGATGCAGGAATCATGTTTAGTTGCCTGCATAGAAGCTGGTGGAGTTACCACTTTGATTTAGTGGTAAGGTTACCACCAGCAAGTCCAAAGTTTGCTACAACACTTTGTTTGCAATAAATATTACATCATTTTGGAAAGCTAAATTAAAATTACTAAAGCCCGGACTAATATTATTACACCCTCCACTAAAAATTATATCATTTTGCTACCACACTTTATTTGCAATGAATATTACATCCTTCTTTGCAATGCATACCGCATGCTCCACTACGAACACGCCATCGGCTTCATTTTTTCTTCAGCTTTTAGACCATGGAATGACAAACAAAAAATTAAAGTTCATCAATGACATAAGGCATGTGCTCAGTATAATAAACCAAAACATCATTGGCATAAGGCATGTGCTCAGTATATATAAAAAAACCTCATCATTGGCACAAGGCATGTGCTTAGTTTTAAAAAACGTCATCATTGGCATTAGACAAAAGCTCATATTGAAATGGTCACATCATTGGCAAACAAGATCAGATTAGTTCTCAGATCATCAAGTTCACATCAATGTCAACACAGACAAAAAGAGATGCACCAGCTAGGTAAAGAATGCAGTCTCAGGTATAAAGAAAACAAGCATCACAGGCAATGGACATGTGCTCAGATATAAGAAAACAAACATCACAGGCAATGAACATGTGCTCAGATATAAGAAAACAAGCATCACAGGCAATGGACATGTGCTCAGATATAAGAAAACAAAAATCACAGGCAATAAGGCAAGTGCTCAGAATGAAATTGTGCAAATCACAGGCACAGGCTGGTGCCCATATCAAGTTCAGAACCACAAGGTTCACACCATTAGCAATGGACTCATGGTCAGATTGCCACCACTAGGTTGATCTAGGTTGTAGGTGCAGGGTTATCTAAGACACTAACTATATGTTAGTGTTAGTAAGTAAGCTATGCAGGATCAGATCAACTACACAAAAGAGAAGGTCAACCCACTACACATCCACCAGCTGTAGTTAGGTATGCACAAAAGAGGCACTGCACAAAAGGATCAACCCCAAGCTGTGAAGCCTTCACATGTAGTAGTGCTTGGCCAAGTAGGTCCTTAGCCACAGCTCACGGTGAGAGTCAGACATCTTGACAAAAGCTGAACCCAAGGCCTTGTTGTCCAGTAGATGGCCATAAGCACATATCAGTGCTTCTTCAGTGAAGCCTGACACAAACATAACAGCACCATACAGCTCAGGGTGGGAATCCTCAACCTTGGTCGACCTAATAGCATCAGCAACATCCTTCACTGCCGCTGCCATGCCAGTGAACAGAACAACATCCTCTTCTGCCAGCATGGATCTCTTCCTCTTGTTACCAACTCCTCCCTCACTCTTGGTATCCTCAGGAGTCACAGTCTTGCCACTGTTCAGGATCTCAGTCTTCAGTGAGCTCTCAGCACAGTCAGATGGTGTGCCAAGTGGCTCATTGGAGCCCATAGCCCACTTGCCTGTTGCCTGACCATTGGCAAAGATGACCATCATCTGCTTGTAGTGTTGTATGGGCTTGTTGAGCAGTGGAGCATCATTGGGGTGGTCCTGCATAATGAACTGTCCCTTGTTAGCCATAATGACAAAATATTTCAAAGAGTCATCTAACAAATCAAGTTGTAGTATCACAGGTTCTTGCTCACCTTGGTATGACCATTGTAGTGTTCCTCCTCAAGAACAATCATGCAGTTGTCCTCATCCCACTGAGCTCCACTAAGGTCCCTCAGCTTGGACAGTTTCACCCACCTCTGTCTCCACTTCCTTAGGTGGTTGTACACCTGGGTACCACTAACTTCATGACCACAGAACTCTTGCAAGGCCTTTGCCACCTTGTTCAGGTGCACTTCTTTGAAGCCCTTATCAGTCCTCACTCCAGTGATAATGAGCTGGCATATCTGCTTCAGCACAAAGGCAGACATGGGCTCAGTCCACCTCAGAGAGGTCCTCTGCTGAGCAGGTTCCTATGATGCTGGTATGAAACCAGTCACATCATCCCCAGCAACCACATTGTCACCAGCCAAAAGACCACCATCCAGTCCAGGGAACACAAGCTCATCAGCAGCCATCATCTCCTCAGCCATAGCCTAATTCATCATTGCACATGCCTAGAGCCTCAGCACAGGTGTTTTGTATCTTAGAAAAAAACATCATTGCACATGCCCAAAGCCTCAGATCAAGTGTAGTATCACAGAAAAAAACATCATTGCACATGCCCAAAGCCTCAGATCAAGTGTAGTATCACAAAAAAAAACATCATTGCTATTGCCCAAAGTCTCAGATCAAGTATAGTATCACAGAAAAAAAAACATCATTGCTATTGCCCAAAGTCTCAGATCAAGTGTAGTATCACAGAAAAAACATCATTGCACATTGCCCAAAGCCTCAGATCAAGTGTAGTATCACAGAAAAAAAACATCATTGCACATGCCCAAAGCCTTAGATCAAGTGTAGTATCACAGAAAAAAAAACATCATTGCTATTGCCCAAAGTCTCAGATCAAGTGTAGTATCACAGAAAAAAAAACATCATTGCTATTGCCCAAAGTCTCAGATCAAGTGTAGTATCACAGAAAAAAACATCATTGCTATTGCCCAAAGTCTCAGATCAAGTGTAGAATCATAGGAAAAAAACAACATTTGTCCATGAATAAATTAAATTACAGGCAACTTAATGATACATAATAGAACTCTAGATTCTAGAAAGACCCCTATTAGCCCACATGTGATTAGCCCATTCATCCCTCTGAAGTGCCCAGGCAGCATTGTCATCCATATGAGCAGGATGGGGCTGACTATTTGTGTCATTTGGTACCCAAGAGAACTCTTCTGGAATAACCTCATCAACCCCAAAACTAAGGATCCAGTTATGCATTATACAACATGCAAGCACAAGCTTGATTTGTGTCCTCAAGCGATGGAATGGTTTGTTGGTGTCAATGATGCGAAAACGATTCTTCAGAGCCCCAAATGCCCTTTCTACAGTTACTCTCAAACTAGAGTGCCTCAAATTATACAACTCTTTTGGGTTGGTTGGGTAGTTCCTATTCCCATATTCTTTAAGATGGTACCTACAACCTCGATAAGGAGGAAGAAATCCAGGCCGACAAGCATATCCAGCATCTACTAAGAAGAATTTGCCTAAAACAAATGTGGAGTTCAATTAGATTCATCATTTTGCAGTTACATTTGCTTCTTATTATCACAGTTGATTTAATTACCTGGTGGAACCCTCAACCCATCCTCTCTCTGTAATGCATCAGCAAGAATTGTGGCATCATGAGCTGATCCCTCCCAACCAGCCAGCACATAGGTAAATTTCAAGTCAAAGCTAACTGCTGCTAGCACATTTTGTGTGGGGGCATTCTTTCTACCCCTAAATGCAGCTTGCATCTTGGCTGGAACTTTGGCAAATACATGAGTCCCATCAATGGCCCCAATGTAGTCCTACATGGCATCCAAAATTGCATAGTAAATTGACATGAGCTAATGCAACAATATCCTAGCAGCTACATGACAGGTTTTTTTTACCTTAAAGTAAGGATACCATCTATGGCTGTTGCTAATCTTTACTGGTGTCTCATTGCTTGGAGGTCTAATCATCTCTTGTCTAAGCTCACCAATAGCATACAACACATCTTTAAAATGGCGGTGGACTGTCTCTATAGACCTTCTCCAGTTTTGCTTTACAACTCTAAATCGTTGGTTATGACCAACAATATGGAGAAACATTGCAACTTGCTCTTCAACACAAGAATTTATGTTGTCAGCAAGTAGCTTCTTCTCCCTAAGCAAGTTGCACAAACTAAAAAAGGGTGCCCTTCTCATTCTAAGCATGTTCACACACTCTATATCATTGTAGTTGTAAATTAAGTTCAAGTTCCTTTGGCGCTCCTCATCCCTAATGCTCATTGGACCATAACTGATCTGAGGCCGCTAACTCTGTAGCATTCTAAGTCTAGCAAACAGCAGGGAATACATAGCAGTGATAAGAGCAGCAGCACGAGCAAAAAGAATGCGTCTCTTCTCTTCCAAGTCCATCTAGAAAAAATGAATGGAATTTAAGGACAAATGCTCAGAATGACAATGTCATCATCATGGACTTGGACAAAAGCTTAGAAAAAGGATTCATCATATACTAGAACATGCTAAAAATAAGATTTTCATCATCACAGACTAGGGCAATAGCTCAGAAAAAAGGCATCATCATAGACTAAGGCAATAGCTTAGGACAAAAGGAATCATCACAGACTTGGACAATAGCTCAGACAAAATGGCAACTTCATATACTTGCTCATAATCTCACAAAGTAGGACATGCATCCGAATCCAAGAACGCAGGACTCACTATCGCACGGTACAGATTAGGGGGAAGGCGAAAGGGGGAGTAGATATACAAAATACCCACGTCAACAAGCAGCAGCACCAGCAAAAGCCCAACCTAGCAGGTGAGGGAGCTCAGATATGCAAGCACACAAGCAAAGAAAAGAGGATTAGCATACACAAAATAGGATTTTTACTTGAAAAAAACAAGAAAACAAAATAAGACCTAAGAACAAGGATCCATACCGCAATAACAGCCAAGAAATCAGATCTGGTGTGCCTGCAGCGAGATCAACAAACAATGGTGACCTAGGGTTTCAAATCACACAGAAAAATGGAGAAAGAGGAGGGAAAAACTCACTTGCTTCGAGAGGACGCAAATCCACGGCACCTGCAACAAATCGAGATATGGGGTAGGCATTAGGAGGCCACGAATCCATCAAGAACACCGAGGGGAGGAGGAAGAGGAGGTGGAGCTTACCGGCGGCGTAGACGGGGACCGACAAGAAGAAGAAGAGAGGGAGGCGGCGGGAGGGAAGATATATAGGCGGTGAATGGCGGGAACGGGGGAGGTAACCCTAGGATCTTCGCGCCATCTCCCCGCGCACCGAATCGCCAGGCGCGCGAGCTCGCGGGAGCACGGAGCGAGCCAGGATGAAGAAAAACGGCGGATTTGGGCGTTCCTCGCGAGCCAGGCCAGGAGAGGGCTTTTGCACGAGCGGAGCCTGGGTCGGGAGGGTGGTCAGGGAACCAAACATGAGCAGGCTGCATCCGAAGAGCCTGGTTTACCCTTATGCGGGCAACCAAACACGCCCTAAGGCCGCGTTTAGATGACGAAATTTTTTGGTTTTGGCTACTGTAGCACGTTCGTTTGTATTTAGTAATTAGTGTATAATTATAGACTAATTAGGTTCGAATGTTTCGTCTGGTGATTTCTCACCCAACTATGCAATTAGTTTTTTTTCGTCTACATTTAGTACTTCATGCATGTGCCGCAAGATTCGATGTGATACTTTGGGGTGAAAAATTTTAGGAATTAAACCGGCCCTAAGATTAGCACGCACGAACTGGATTAATCATCGGCTGCGGCGCCAGCTAGTCTCGTCCGGATGTCCTGGCGATCTCCTGGTGCTGGTGGCCCTAGCTAGACCTAGAACCACCAAAAGGTTTCCTCGAGCGGATAGATGAACCCCACTTGTGCTCACGTGCACCGACAGTCCCCGTTAAGATTGATTAACCTAAAGTTGAAGAAGATTATACAGCAGGTCGGGCTGCAGGGAGCGCACAAAAGGTTGGGCGATGGCTCCCAAGTGGTTCGTAGTTTAATGGCTAACAGCCTACCATCACAGTAAGAAGATGGGTGTTTGGGATTCAGAGTTTCAGAACCGTTCGTGGTTGACTAGCGTTGAGTAGGGGAATGCATGCTGATATATAGGTATTACGTAACGATCATTATGTATGGATTGGTCTTCCTGTTTGTGGTAAGTTGTACTATCATGTAAGGGCTATGATTAATAAAGGGCTTACCTAAACCAAAGGTGACAGGGGGCATCTCTGTACTTGAATTTGTTTTAGTCAATCAGCAGGAGCAACCACTATATATACATGCGAGTTTTAAAAATGTTGTTACATAGAAACACACTAGCTAAAGAGGAACTATGTTTCAAAAAAGAAGGAACTGATCATTCAATCCAAGGAATTGAATTTGTTTTCTATATACTTCCTACGTTCCAAAATAAAAGCACATCTAAAATTCAAAATTTATCCAAAAAAGTGCACATATAGGCGGCGTGTTCGCTGGTTGGTTTCTGGGATGGTTTGGGCTGGCTGGTGCTGGTTTGTTGTGAGAGGAAAACACTATTGACTGATTGAATAAGCCTGACTGAAACCAACGAGCGAACATGGTGAGATGTTCTAAGGGTTATCGCATGTACGCTACAGTTCTACAACAGCAGGACGTTCAGCAGCACGTGAGACCATGAAATAGAAAAACAACTTTTGTGACAAACAAAAATGACGGAGGCTCTAGAAATTCCCGGCCTATTCGTTCGGATATCCTTTCTTGACTGCGAGCTTGTATTGAGTAGTCATGTCAAGTGTCTATAAAGACTTTTGTAGGGGCAATACTATAATTTCCCACATACACTAATATGCTCTTTCAAAAGCTAGATGTCTTTTTATTTTGGAACAAAGAGAGTACATAGATTCTGATGTGTTTCTTCGTTTACTATATGTATCTTCACTTTTTCTTTCATCTAAGGGCTCGTTCGGTTCCCTCTAAGCCAACCATTCTTTGAAACGATTTGCTAGCCATAGTGCTTGCTAATTTATATAACTTTTGATAAGCTGGAACGATTTCTAGGTGGATTCTGGGCTAATCGGATGTAGGCCCTATTCTGCAGCTCTACTTTAGCAGTACTTTTCAGCGAACGAACAATATTTTTCTCTTACAACAAATCAGCATAATCCAAATTTCAGCGAAAGTATGTCACCATTGAAATCCTCAATGTTGTTCCCCCATTTCTAGCGACCGCCGCCTCCCGGAATGAGATCGTCTGCAGTTGGCCAGAGAACTTCTCTCTACGGTTGCTGGAAATCTGGCTGCCCATTCCTATCTAACGGTGACCAAAGCATATTCAGATGCCCCCCCCCCTCAGCTCGCTGGCCTGGCCCAATATCACATAGCCTTTCACGTACAAGAGACGCGGTATTTTATTTCCTGGCGCGGCTGCTCGTCACTTTTGGCGCTGGGACTACTTTTTTGCGCGAAAGGGCGTGCGGCGACGATCAGACTATGCTGCTGTGATGCTCTCCATACATAAGTAGGTGCCACAAATCTTTGCACTCATGTCATCTCTTGATGTGTACTTGAACTAGTGTGGTTCTAATTTGATTTTTTTTGTCGTGCCTCTTTGGATTTTATTGGAATTGGCCGATTGAAGGAGATCTGACATGGAAGCTTGAAGGGAACATCAACTTTCTTGAATGACTTTTTTTTTGCATATTTAAGATGGAAGAAAATAGGTGTGTAATTCTATAGTAAATTTTTGTGGTCCATCTAATTAGGGGATAGATTGTTGTTGTTCAGTTCGTCGCCTAATATCATGTCATCTTTATTTGTTCCAGGAACAGAGGATGTGGGGGAGGGAACGAGATCGTCTGCAGTTGAGCTGGATGACTTGTCTCTACAGTTCTTCATCCAAGCCGTTGATATCGGATCCAAGGGTGAGCTCCAAAGAAACTAAACTACCAGGTCTCCAACAGGCCCATATCAGCCCATCCGACCATCCCGCACAACACTCTTCCCTCCCGACTCCAACCTCCGCCGCAGTTTCTCGTTCCCCAGGTTGCACGGTGTCGCGGCTCCTCCGTCGGGAGCGTCACTGGAGCGCCCACTCCTCCAGTCCTCCCGTCTTCATCAGGTGCGACACCAGATCTAGCGCATCCGTCCTCTCCAAGCACAGCGAAGCGGGGCAGTCGTTTCCTTTGCAGGCAGTAGGTCGGCGCGGCGCGCCACGCCGACCTACTACCTGCAATGGCGAGGATGGTGCCACCGCGCCGACCTGCTACCTGCAGAGGAAACGACTGCCCCGCTTTGCCCGCTTCATTGTGCTTGGAGAGGACGAATGCGCCAGATCTGGTGTCGCACCTGATGAAGACAGGAGGATTGGAAGAGCGGGCGCTCCGGTGACGCTCCCGACGGAGGAGCCATGATGCCGTGCAGCCTAGGGAACGATAAACTGCGGCGGAGGTTGGAGTCAGGAGGGGAAAGTGTTGTGCGTGATGGTCGGATGGGCTGATATGGGCCTGTTGGAGGCCTGGTAGTTTAGTTTCTCTGGAGCTCACCCTTGGATCCGATATCAACGGCTTGGATGAAGAACTGCAGAGACAAGTCCTCCAGCTCAACTGCAGACGATCTCGTTCCCTCCCCCACACCCTATGTTCCTGGAACAAATAAAGATGACATGATATTAGGCGGCGAACTGAACAACAACAATCTATCCCCTAATTAGATGGACCACAAAAATTACTATAGAATTACACACCTATTTTCTTCCATCTTAAATATGCAAAAAAAAATTCATTCAAGAAAGTTGATGTTCCCTTCAAGCTTCATGTCAGGTCTCCTTCGATCGGCCAATTCCAATAAAATCCAAAGAGGCAGGACAAAAAAATCAAATTAGAACCACACTAGTTCAAGTACACATCAAGAGATGACATGAGTGCAAAGATTTGTGGCACATGCTTATGGATGGAGAGCACCACAGCAGCATAGTCTGATCGCCGCCGCATGCCCTTTCGCGCCAAAAAAGTAGTCCCAGCGCCAAAAGTGACGAGCAGCCGTGCCAGGAAATAAAATACCTCGTCTCTAATGCGTGAAAGGCTATGTGATATTGGGCGAGGCCCAGCGAGCTGAGGGGGGCATCTGAATATGCTTTGGTCACCTTTAGATAGAAATGGGCACCTAGATTTCCAGCAAGGTAGAGATAAGTTCTGTGACCGCAGACGATCGCATTCCCGCCTCCCCAACTCAACGCTAGCCCATCGAAGAGCGAGACAGTTTTGTGTCCCACGCAGAGCATATGGTACCCCCATACATCTGATTCCGAATTTTCCATCACCCAGCTAGGATTTAGTAGATATGGCAGTATGGCACGATCCATACATGCTGTGAGAGCGTCCACAGTGTGTCAACCCGTCCTTGGGTTTTAACTGGAGCCCACAACTGATTAGATGTCACATGTTCTTCTATCAGCAATGTATCGAACCCAGCATGAGTTCATACGTGGGCCCAAAATCAACTGCACCCTCCTCTCCTTTGCGCGAGCAGCAATGCCAGGAAAGAGTTCTTTATTTCTTCGACCCAGGTTCCATGCGAAGCAGCCGATCCTTCGTCGAACCATGGTTGCAGTGTATAGGACCAAGTTTCATCTTAGCATTTATTGTATTGCATCGACCCTCCCAGCGGATGCTCTGAGAGCAGCGCTTGCTTTGTTGCCTGCCATGCTGCAACTCCGCCGCCTACCTACTTACTCGGCCTATTCGCTGGTTGGTTTCTGGGCTGATTTGGACTGGCTGGTGCTGGTTTATTGTGAGAGGAAAACACTGTTGGCTGGCTGGTTTGAGTTGGCTGAAACCAACAAGCGAACAGGCTGACTGTCTCCACTGTCGGTCTACGTCCGGCACGGAATTCGGATCACTGGATCGATGTCGCCCGAAGATGGTGGCCAATGCAACCAAAGGTTGCGGGCTGCAAATGCAAACAAGCATTTCCATGGATGGCTAGGTGCTATTACCCCCGTATTCGATTCTTTTTTAAGGCTATGTTTAGTTTTCAAAAAAATTTCCAAAAAATGCTACAGTAGCTATCACATCGAATCTTGCGATACGTGCATAGAGCATTAAATGTAGACGAAAAAAAAACTAATTGCACAGTTTAGTTGAAAATCGCGAGACGAACGTTTTGAGCCTAATTAGTCCATGATTGAACACTAATTGACAAATAAAAACGAAAGTGCTACAGTAGTCAAATTCCCAAATTTCGCTAACTAAACACAGCCTAAGTATTATTAGGTAAGCCATCCACAATGCATAGGACTACCCCTCCCCATTTCCTAATTTTGAATGGAATACTTTATTGATTTTTTAGTCCCTTTAATTAACATAGATGCAAATACTTTACTAAGATGATGCACAAAATATCTGTCGTTTTCGTTTCCCAATAAACAACTTTGACAATATATATATTAAAAATATTAATATTTATGATACATAATTTATATTATTAGAAAGATCTTTAAATATAGTTTTTTAATAAATTTATTTAGAGATACAAATATTATACGTATTTTTTTTTTAAATCGAGTCAAATTTGTGGCACGGAAAACAAAAAGGACAGATAATTTGGCACATAGGGAGTGGACTCAATATGCATCCGCTTGTGTTTTTTTTTTTTTTACAGATTTACTCGGTAGCCTTTTTTTTATATACCGTCCTGCCTTCCACAGAAAATCAGAGGGGACCGTGCGAAATACACCGGCCACACGACATTCACATCTAAAATCTGATCAGAGATCCATCCCAGAATTTCCACACAGGTGGGCGGCTAGTAGGTAATGACGTGATGTGACGGGTGACCGCAGCAGAAAAAAAATGTCGGTAGTGTGCCACGTTGTGTGCCGTGCTGTGCAAGCAGTACTAGCGCTGTCCTCTCGCCCTCTCGGGCGTCGCGCCTGCTGCCACGTGCTCACTGCTCAGTTCGCGTTTCTCCGTGAGCGAGCGTACCCTGTTTGCGGCCCACTGACTTCGTTCGTGTACTAGCGTGGTACCAGTACCAAATGAGGCCCAAAAACTATACTAGTCTACCAAGAATCCAAGATAAACACAAATGTTGCTGGGGCTTTGTTTAGATTGTAATTTTTTTTTTTGCTCTCTCTTCGTCACATTAAATTTTTAGACACATGTATGAAGTATTAAATGTAGATAAAAAAAATAACTAATTACACAGTTTGATTATAAATTACGAGACGAATCTTTTGAGCCTAGTTAGGCCATGATTGGACAATAATTATCAAATACAAACGAAAGTGCTAAAGTGTCACGTACTGATTCCTAACCCAATCTAAACCAGGCCTGGCTGGAACTGTGTCCTCAGCAAATGTTGGTGGTGTGCGCTTCTATCAGGGTCCTAAATTGCAATGATTCACCGACCATTGTACGTGTGGCCTGATTCAGAACAGCGCGGCGCCACCCGCCGTCGTGTTTGCTCGCGTCAGTGTCATAGCAAGCATCTCTCGAGCCACGCTGAGCCGCGACCGCGAGGAGAGTCTCTTTTCGGTGCATCTGGGCCGTGACGACAGGCCCCGTTGTTTTGTCTTAGATGGGGGCTCTAGGCCCAACTCAACTTGGGCTGGGCTTCACAAATTAGTATCAACACAAGGAACGAACAGGCTACAAGAGGACCGCAGGAAGCGATCCCCGTACATTTCTCGGCTACGCTACTTCTTCAATCAACAATCGATTTGTTAACATGTCCGTTTGGCCTCAATCACCAGTGCCTTAATGCGTAGTGAACACCTAATCATGCAAACGGTGCCCAGCATTTGCTATAGCTGACAATGTAGTGACACTAACCAACTTGTTTCGGGCTTTCTTGACAAATAAAGCCGATGCCGATCGATACCATTTCAGAAATCATTTGCTCAATCTGCCCTCGATTGCAACCTTCCAGCTAGATCTATGATGAGCTGCTTTTGGATTGTGATCGCGACTTGGCGAGCGTGCAAACTGACATGGACACTGTACCGGTTCATTGTTAGAAAGGGAAGCTCCATCCTATCCTATCCTGTCTTACTAAATCTGCAGCTTTTCTTGCTTAGCAATTAATCTTGCTCGTGAACTGCAAACAAGTCCTACCCGTTTGTCACGATCCTCCTGATGATTGTAAGCAGTAAGGCGATGGTTGCAGGTAATTTAGCAGCAGGATGAACTCAGTGCTGGAACTTCTGAATTTCTACTGCATCTTGCAAATTTACTGAACATTCATTCTGCAGTTCTGCTGATGCTCATGAAAAACGCTAATCGAAGTTTGTTGGCCTGGTTCCACTGTGACACATTGACTCGATTATTAACACAAATCCATGTGACGCTAGACCGGCCAAACGACCTATGCAATTTAACATAGATTCATTTCGCAATTGGAATGCGTGTGAATATTAAAAACAAGAGGGAGCACATGCACATGCTCAATGTAATGTAACGGCACTCTTCGTCAGTTCAGCGTGAACCCAGCACTGCGTTGCATCATTGAACGGCGGGAGCTGAAGCTAGAAATCTGAATCAGGATAACCTGTCATTCAAATACAGCTGCATCGAACTGCCAGACTTTATGGGCACATTATGGTCTCTATTCGAATCTGGCCCATACCTTACGCTCAAGGTTGCTCGTGCTTTTTCTTTTTCGCGAAGAAGGATGTTCATGTTTGTACATTGTAACTGTACTGGGCACTTGCTACGTCCACCGTGGCCCAAGAGCTAACAGAAGACCCGGTGAGCTCCGCGCGATGTTTAACTCATTGCCATGCCATTCGTAACCAAGTTTTATAGAGTCTGGATTCTACATGGACTTCTTGAGGAAAGGAAACAGAGCAGTCTGTTTGAAACGGTGTATTTTCAGTTCTGAAACAGAGCCATATAGTGATCTGCTTCATTCATCGAGTGCCTTTTTTTGAAGAGAATGTGGTTGCAATTCAGAGCAAGATTTTACTGAGCATTTCACCTAATTACATTTTCCTTTCCATCCCGGAACGATTGCTATACATCATGTACACTTTTTGCCCTGTTCGCTTGGCTTGTTGGCTGATTTGTTACGAGAGAAAAATATTGTTCCTTAGAAGAAAAAATATGGCTTATAAGAAGGACGTTTGTACACGATCTACCGAAACGGCAACGCTAGCATCACTCGACTGAACCTCCCTGTGCGCTGCTAATTTTGAAGTGATGGCATTTTCCCTCCAAAAAGACGGGCGGGTCAAAAGCACGGCGTGAGCACGTTGAGCAGCGACACCCTCGCGTTAACGAGCACCCGGTACACCTGCTCGCAGCCGTTCTCCGCGGCCACGACGCAGTCCTCCAGCCTCCGCAGGCGTTCCATGGCCGCCTGCCTCTCCTCCTCCTCCTCGCTGCAGCACTCCGCCTCGAGAGGCACCTGCTCTTTCGCACCGGGCCCCGAGGACTCGCTGGCAGCGGCGACGGCCACCGTGCGCCGGCGCCACCTAAGGAGGTCGGCGACCCACCACACCGGCGCGGCGGCCACCTTTGCGGGTGAGACCACCGACGCCAGCTGGGACGGCATCGCGCGGGAGGCCGATGACGAGGCGGAAGCGGACGCGAGCCCGGCGAAGATGGCTGCCGACGCGGCCGCCGCGGCGCACGTGGCGGCCGCGACGGCGTCGGCCACCGCGGCCTCGCCGCCGTGCTCCGCCGCCGCCGCTACCGCGGTGGAGGCGGACGAGGAGCGGTGGGAGAGGCGGTGCAGCGTGGAGGCGAGGCGGGAGAGGTCGCGGTCAGCGCGTCGCCGTGCGCGGAGCGCCGCGGCCAGGCGGGAGGTGTCGCGGCGGCGCAGCGCGGCGTGCGCCTCGGCGAGGAGCTGGCGCCGCGCCAGGAGCGCCTCGCGGACGCACCCGTGCGCGTCGGCGAGGAGGAGGAGGTCGTCCAGCAGGCGCTCGGCCCACGGCGCCGCCGGCTTGCTGTTGCCCTCCTGGTGGTGGTGGTGGCGGAGCGGGTCCCGCGCCTGCGGGTGGTGGAGCAGGTCCGTCAGCCCGGACAGGAGGCGGCCCAGACGCGCCGCCCCGTCGGCGACCCACGCCGGGCTGAAGGCCTGCGCCGGCTCCTCGGTCCAGACGATGAGCACGTTCGCCGACTCGTGCAGGCCCGCCACTACCGGGTGGAAGCGCCCCGGCAGGCTGTTGCAGCGGACGCGGGAGTAGGACAGCTTCTCGTGCCGCGTGCGGCGGAGTAGCGACGAGGCCTTCGGGACCGTGAGCGCCGTGAGCCGCCGGCGGAACCCCACTGCCATTTGCTGTTCTTCTTCTTGTTGTGGACGGTGTAGTTTGTTGGATTGTCCGGCTTGGTGCGGAAGCTCCCGGCGTCGCTTGGTGTTTGACTTGCCGCCTCGGTGGTGGTGGAGTATGGCAATGGCAGGCAACTTGGAAGGGTGTGTCTCGTTTATATAGGGGGTGTCGCGCATGATTTGGTAGGAGCCCGCACGGGTGGGTTGGCTGCTGATCTTGCTCTGCCATGACCATGTGGAGCGGAGTGTATGGTGCAGTGGCTGGCTGACTGGCGGAGTGGGCACGTTGGATATATTTTTTGGCCGATGGAAAGAGGAGGAGCCTGCCAAGACAGCCCTGCAGCGGCCTGGGCCTGGGAATGGGAGAGTGGCGCCCGCCATGTGTGGCTGGGACACGTGCACCCAGTCGGCGGTGCCTGGGGCCCCGCGCCCCCGCTCGGCGCGCCGGCCCACCTCGCGCACAGCGCACGCCCGCCATCGCCATTGCCGTCATGGCCACGCACGTCGGCGTCGCGGCACCCGCAGCAGACGTCCCAGAGTGCCGCGGACGGGGTGTACCGCGCCGCGTCGCATCGAGACGGGGAGCGAGGCTGCCCTGCCAGGCTGGGGAGCCGCGCCCGCACGGTAGGATCGAGATCGGTTTCGCCCGAATCATTGCCGCCATCGCCATGCCAGCCTGCTCTGCGCGCGACTCCATACCTTCGATGAATTGTGGTGGGGTTTGCTTCCGCCCCGAAGCGTGATGAATCATTTCGGATTGTTAGGTCCGGTTTCATTTCGGATTGTTATCAGACTGGGGTACTGTTTGTTTCAGATCCTCAGCAAGCAGCAGGTCGCGAACGAGCTGACCGTGCGTGGGTAGGTTGGGTCTGTCGTCCGACGTCCGCTCCGACACTGCGATGCCTGTTGCCCCGTCACCGTCTTTGCCTGACTTTCGGATACACCTCTCGTTTGCCTTTGCATTCTTGAGTCTTGACGTGCAGTCTATCGGCATTTTGCTTAGTATTATGGAAAACATCCCAAACACAGCACGAGAGCGCAGAACACAATCCTACCAGAGCACAGAGCAGCTGCGCGCCACATGTAGGACGCACACGTGCTATGGCTCCGTTCGCTTCGTTGAAAAAACAAGCCGAAATACTGTTCTGGCTGATTTGTTGTGAGAGAAAAATAATGTTTCCAGCTGAAAAAAAAGCTGAAAAAGACAAATTATAAGAGAAGCCAACATAGTCTATTTGTATCAAAAAAAAAAAAAACATGTGAACCTTTCAACGGCCACCTGGTAATCTGTATGGATGATCAGGCATAAAATAGGCACGGCTACATTTGACAATGCAGTAGTATACTCCTGAGCCTCCAGTAATCATCTGTGTTTGTTTGTTTATGGATTCCTATAAGATACTCCTCCGGATCATCCGATCTACATCGATGCGTGCGATGCGAGTAAAGAAATCAGACCCCCAACCCCCGTGGCCTACCAGGGACAGACAATCAAGGGCATATGCAGGGCCGCACAGTCAGATTAGATGCAGTGTATGTACTGGCCACAGTTTAATGGAGGACAACTGTACTCTGATAGTCTGATTAAAGATACTAAGTACTACTATCCATAAACACATCTCATTATCGATCTCGAGCTGTTCCGTTCCGATTCCAACTGGCGAGTGGTCCCGGCTCCCTCTCTGGCTCTCTCTCTCTTTCCCATCCCTCGACGTACACGTTACATGTACGAAGCAGAGCAACGCAGGGCTCTGTTTCTTCCAGCAGCAGCACCCGTCCTTGTCACTGCAACGGCGACAGGGTCGCATCCTGTGGCGTCATCGGAGGCACGGCACGCGCTGCCCGGTTCGATTCGCTGAAAAAAAAGCAGAAATACTGTTTCGACTAATTTGATGTTAAAGAAAAATAATATTTTGGTTGAAAAAATAAATTGAAAAGTACGAATTATAAGAGAAGCGAACATGACCGATATGAGCGAGCGAGCGAGCTTGACCAGCACCATGTTTACATGCACTAACAGTCAGCTAGTGGTCCTTAGGCGACCATGCTGATGCTGCTGTGTGTTGTGGACTTGTGGTTGTGACATGGCATACGAATTCGTAGCCTGGACGACGACGAAGAAGATCCAAACAGGCGTGTGCATGGTTGCAGCTCAGTTACTGCAACGGAACGGAACGGTGGTGAATATTTTTGTGCCTGTCTGAACCCAGGAGTCTGGTGGCGTAGGCCATTTAACAGCTCGAAACAGTCAGCATGAAATCCAGTCGTATGATCGTATCCATACCTGCTCTCGGTTGCAGTGATGCCAAATTGACCTGCTCAGGTTTCGTGCATGAACATACTAGTCTGGAATCGGCTCTCAACGGGCTCGTACGTATACATGGAAAGACTTCAGGATGATTTGAAGGTTTTTGTTTACGTACTCCTACATGAAAACGAGCACGTCATCGGGGACCGAATTCCGAGGCGACTCCATAAAGAGCTCCAAGTGTCCTAGTCCAACTACTGCAAGAGCGTCTGGGATGATTCCATGTCATCTGTGCCCATTCTTTTGTCTCCAGTGCCACCGGCCGCCGATTTCGTCGGCTAACTTAAGTTGAGCATGGCACGTGGAATCTGTTTTCTACAAGTTATGGTTCGAGCATGTTCAGCTCGTTGAAAATCTAGTATTTTTTTTTCCGGCGAAGTATTTTATGTGGTGTCTATGCTCAAATTTAGCAAAGTTTTGTTTAAAAATAAAACCATAATTTGATGAAAAAACTCTTTAATTAGGTTTACCCCAAGGTATATGTGTCATTTGAGTATTCAATTAAGTTGTATATTACAGTTTATGAATGTATTGCATTACATGACAAAGAGAGTAGTAGGTTCTGGATTGCATCCTCAATACACTACTGCAATAAACTTAACGGAGGCGGACATTTTTCATTATCCGAGACAGGCAAAGGCAACCGCCTCCGTCGAAAGGTCGCAGTTAATCCGTGAATAACGGAGGAGGTTGCCTTGCCCGCCTCGATTAATCGATTAACCGAGGCGGGGTGCTTACAACGCTCATCTTGGTTAATCGATAAAAAAAACAAAAAAAAATCCCGAGCCCGCCGGCGAGCCCGTTCCTAGCCCATTGTGCCACACGCAGGAGCAGGGATCCACGCCGTAGGAGGTCGATCCTCGCCGATCCGAGCCATAGGTGGTCAATCCTCGCCGGATCCGTGCTAGGGAAGGTCGGATCCGCGTCGGGAAGGTCGATCCGCGCCGGAGGAGCTCCATCCACGCCAGGGAAGGCTAGATCCAGGCCAGGGAAGGCCAATCCGCGCTGGAGGAGCTCGATCCACGTCGTAGGAGCTCCAAGGAGAGGGGTGCTGCCACCGCCGGGCGCGCGAGCGCGAGGGCCGCCGCCACCTCCTCCGGGCCCACGCGTGTGGCTCCTGCCGCCGCCGTTGGGTAGGCGCGCAAGGCCACCGCTGGCGGGAGGGGAGGGGAGCGCGTCGAGCGCCGGGCTCCGCGCGCGCGAGAGAAAGAGGGCATGCCGAGCTGGGGAGGAGACCGGAGGAAGAGAGGAGTGCGGCTGAGGATGTGGCAGAACCGCCTAATCTAATGCCTCCCAGGAGTGCTCGTCTTCCATTAGACACTAAGCACCCAAAGGAGAACACTAAATTACTCGGTTCCATTGGGCACACCTCAGGGGAGAACCCGAAAATCCACATTTTTGCCATCAGGATCACAAATGAGATAATAAAGCTTACATCATTCTTAACCATTTCTTACATCACTTTTAATACAACATCAGAGTATAATATTTATTATTATAACAACAGAATACAATCATATCATCAGAGTTATAAACAATTTAATTGAACAGCAGAATATAAACATGTGATCAGAATTATAGCTAAAATAATTATCTAATCATGGCATGATGAATCATTGATATGTAAATTATGACAACAGATTGTAATACTTTCATTCATAAAAACATTTAGTGAGAGTTATAAATAAAAACTATGACCGCAACGTAATGGAAATCCTCTTTGAGCCCACCAGAAGAAATCCACACACAAGGGTCAGCTCTAACATCCACCTATCACCTGCAATAGGGAAAATAAAACCCAGAGTACTCAATTGTACTCAGCAAGACTTACCCGACAGAAGGAAAGAAAAGACTCTAATGATATGCAAGGCTATTTGGCTTGTGGGTTTATTGCATTTGTAGGAAGCATTACTAAGCGTGCGTCGTTATATTAGATTTTTATTAATAGCCGCATTGGTTCATTAACTAAACATTCTATGTAAGCACCTATGCTACTTTCAAGCAGGTGGTAAGCAATCATATTTCCTTTTTCCATCTTCCATCTTCAGTTCTTACTATGATGCTAGAGTTAAGACAAGTCATACCGACTCGGCGGCGATTCACGAACCAATGTCCCCAGCTGGGTACCTCAAAAACACACGCCCCGCTTGTACCCCGGGCACAAGTAGGACCTACCCATCACTCTCATGTCCTGGGTGTCCAAGTCCCCATCCAAACTGGGACTCCAAGCCCCCGCTCCTGAGTCCCAGACTTAGTGCGGTGCAAGGACTTTCTTCATCAAAAACAAAACCCTGACAGTCGGTCCAAAAAGAGCTGGATCCACGACAAGAGAGCAACAAGTCTTCCAAGCGCCCATACACAAGTATGTGCTCGGAATAATAAATCTGTGACTTGCCTAGCATCTTATGCAACGGTCGGTCCTTAATCGACACAGACAGGGAAAGCAGTGTAACCAAACCATGCCTGAAAGGTCCTAATATGGCTAGAGTGGGGGTGAATAGCCTATTTAAAAATCTACAAATCAACTAGAGCAATTTGATTAGTATGATAAATAGCGAAATGCAAACTTGCTCTAGCTCTACAAGGGTTGCAAGCCACCTATACAACAATTCTAGTTGCAATGATTACTAGGCACACAACTTGCAATGTTACTACTCACTAAGAGCTCTCAATCTTGCCACTCTAAAGAGCTCCACTAGATGAACTTAAAATAACAAAGCAAGCTCTCAATTCTAATTACACTAAAGAGCTTGTCACAACTAGTTTGTAAGAATATAAATAAGTGAGTAGGGTGATTATACCGCTGTGTAGAGGAGTGAACTAATCACAAGATGAATATTAAATTAATCACCGAGAGAATACCAAAGGACAAGAGACAACCAATTTTCTCTCGAGGTTCACGTGCTTGCCAACATGCTACGTCCCCGTTGTGTCAACCAACACTTGGTGGTTCGGCGGCTAAGAGGTGTTGCACGAACCTCGTCCACACAATCGGACACCGCAAGAAACTACCCACAAGTGAGGTAACTCAATGACACGAGCAATCCACTAGAGTTACCTTTCGGCACTCCGTTGGGGAAGGCACAAGACCCCTCACAATCACCGGAGATGGCCACGAACATCACCAACTCGTGCCAATCCTCCTCCACTGCACAAAGACGTCTAGGTGGTGGCAACCACCAAGATCAACAAGCAAAATCCATAGCAAAACATGAATACCAAGTGCCTCTAGATGTAATCACTCAAGCAATGCACTTGGATTCTCTCTCAATCTCATAATGATGATGAATCAATAATGGAGATAAGTGGGAGAACTTTGGCTAAGCTCACAAGGTTGCTATGTCAATGCAAATGGCCAAGAGAGTGAGCTTGAGCCGGCCATGGGGCTTAAATAGAAGCCTCCACGAAACAGAGTCGTTGTGCTCCTCACTGCACTGAACACGGGTCGACCAGACGCTCCAGTCAGATTGACCAGACGCTGGACCTCAGCGTCCGGTCGTGCGATGTGCGCCATGTGTCATCGATTTCAAACGCCGATCGCCTAATTTCAACGGTCAAGTGATGACCGGACGCGTCAGTTAGAAAGTGACCGGCCGCTGGATCTCAGCGTCTGGTCGTTTCCAGTAAGGTTCCAAACGCGACATTTCACGACCAGACGCGTCCGGTCATGCCCGACCGGACTCACCCAGCGTCCGGTCACTCAACGTCTCTTCTATATGCCCCACGTCAGCGTACGTCAGCACTGACCGGACGCACCCTGCCAGCGTCCAGTCACTTTTAGCGCCAGCGTCCGATCGAAGACCGAAACATGCGCCCTCTGCTGCCACTGACCGGACACGTCGGTCCAACCAAGACCAGCGTTCGGTCACTTTCAGTGACCTCTGTCTTTTCTGTAAAGAGCACCGGTGACACCGTCGGACTGTCCGTACTCTACGGGCAGACACTCCGCCAGTGAAATTTCTAACCCTTGCTCAAATGTGCCAACCACCAAGTGTATCACCTTGTGCACATGCGTTAGACTATTTTCACAAACATTTTCAAGGGTGTTAGCACTCCACTAGATCCTAAATGCATATGCAATGAGTTAGAGCATCTAGTGGCACTTTGATAACCGCATTTCGATACGAGTTTCACCCCTCTTAATAGTACGGCTATCGATCCTAAATGTGATCACACTCGCTAAGTGTCTCGATCACCAAAACAAAATGGCTCCTACAATTTTTACCTTTGCCTTGAGCCTTTTGTTTTTCTCTTTCTTCTTTTTCAAGTTTAAGCATTTGATCATCACCATGCCATCACCATCTTCATGATCTTTGCCATTTGCTTCATCACTTGGAGTAGTGCTACCTATCTCATAATCACTTTGATAAACTAGGTTAGCACTTAGGGATTCATCAATTAACCAAAATCAAACTAGAGCTTTCAATATCCTCCTTTTTGGTAATTGATGACAACCCTTTCACAAAGATATAAATTGAGATTTAATTGAATCCACGTTGCTTGCCCAAGCATATTTACCATGTGTAAAAGAATATGGACAAGTTTCATGAACTCCAAATGGTAGTAATTGCTCTCCCTACATATGTGCTAAGAGTTTGGATTGTAGCTTGCACATATGCTTAAATAGGAAATATAGGAGACAATTTCTACCATATGATGCTAAGGTATAAGAGATGGACCTTTGAAGCACGATACCAATCGGAGTGCACCAATATACCATCCTTAGCACCATTAGTAACTAGACATACATAAAAACTAGAATATCCCGTGAGATCAACATTAGAAGCAAGGGTCTAGTTTTCATAATATGAGCATGAGTTTAGTTACTTAGCCTATGCATGCTAGTTTTTTATTTCATCGTTCAAACCTATAACTAGCATATACCACATAAGCATGGATATTGAAATTTAGAACTTGTGCTATGCAAGCAAATATATGAAATGCACATCTAAATGCAACATATAAGTTTATGAGCTTGCTCCCCCTACTTATGTGCATTTTTTATTGATCCCCTTACAATGTCATTTCATTTGTTTGCTCCCCCTATCTATCTTACTATCTTTATGCATTTCTCTCCTCCTTTGTCAACAATTGCCACAAAAAGAGGGCTCAAATTTTAGATAGGTTAGGGTGAAACCATGTGAAGTGAGGATCATTTTCCCAAATTGGTTCAATCTAGATTACTTGCAAAAGTTATTTAACTCGGTTTGATCCAAGGACAAGCTTCTTCACTCCTCCAAATAAGGGTTATCTTGTATCATGTTGAGTTAAACACTTATAGCTCATTTTATAGATTAAGCACTAGGTTTACAAGCCCAAAAACATGTCATATGCTACCACTAGATCATTTCAAACATACAAGCAATAGTGGTACCATACAAGCGTCAAATTCATTTGATTTTCATGAATAAGCCTATTCAAATGTGAAATATGTCTAGATGCACTAATCATATCCTTAGCAAGGATGTATGCCATGCCAATCAACTTTTACCTTGAATCGTTCAAAGGAGAGGCATGTCATATTATTGGGGGTGCATCAACACATATTGGAGAAGTCAAGTATGTTCAATTCATTCCTTAGCTTGCAAAACCTCTTCTCATCAAGTGGCTTGGTGAAGATATCGGCAAGTTGATCTTCGGTGCCCACACTCTCAATGCAAATGTCCCTTTTTTGTTGGTAATCTCTTATGAAATGATGCCGGACATCAATATGCTTTGTTCTTGAATGTTGAACCGGGTTGTTGGTGAGCTTTACGGCACTCTCATTATCACACAGCAATGGCACTTGCTTGAATTTAATTCCAAAGTCACTCAAAGTAGCCTTCATCCAAAGTAATTGAGCACAACAACTACCGGCCGAAATGTACTCCGCTTCGACGGTTAAAAGTGCCACACTATTTTGCTTCTTTGATGACCAAGACACAAGTAATCTTCTCAATAGTTGACATGTGCCAGATGTGCTCTTTCTCTCAACTTTGCATCCCGCATAATCGGAGTTCGAATATCCAATCAACTCAAATCTTGCTCCTTTGGGATACCACAATCCAATATTTTGTGTATGCTTCAAGTATCTCAATACTCTCTTTGTTGCTTTCAAATGATTTTCTCTTGGTGAGGCTTGAAATTTAGCACACATGCATACACTAAACATCAAATCTGATCTTGATGCGGTCACATAGAGTAGGCTTCCAATCATAGACCGATACATCTTTTGATCCACCATGTTGCCACTAGCATCACTATCCAAGCTTCCACTTGTCCCTATTGGTGTACTAATAGCTTTACTATCATCAATTCCAAACTTCTTGAGCATATCCTTGATATACTTGCCTTGACTCACAAATGTGACATTCTTTATTTGCTTGATTTGAAGACCAAGGAAGTAACTAAGCTCTCCAATCATAGACATCTCAAACTCACTTGCCATCATCTTTCCAAACTCCTCACAAAAATCTTGATTTGTTGACCCAAATATGATATCATCAACATAGATTTGTATTACAAACAAGTCATTTCTAAGCTTCTTGATAAAGAGAGTGGTGTCAACCTTTCCCATCTTCAATCCCTTATAGAGTACGAAATCCCTCAATCTCTCATACCATGCTCTAGGTGCTTGTTTTAATCTATACAAAGCCTTTCTCAACTTGTAAACATGGTTGGGTTTCTTTTCATCTTTAAAACCAAAAGGTTGCTCAACATACACAAGCTCATTGATGTACCCATTGAGAATGCACTCTTCACATCCATTTAGTACAACTTGATGTTGTGGGCACAAGCATAGGCTAACAAGATCCTAATTACTTCTAATCTTGCAACCGGGGTATATGTTTCTCCAAAGTCAAGACCTTCAACTTGAGTGTAACCTTGAGCCACTAATCTTGCTTTGTTCCTTATTACTATCCCATCTTGATCTTGTTTGTTCCGAAAGACCCACTTGGTTCAAATCACATTATGATCCTTAGGCCTCTCAACTAACTCCCATACTTGGTTTCTTGTGAAGTTGTTTAGCTCTTCATGCATAGCATTGACCCAGTCAACATCCTTCAAAGCTTCATCTATCTTCTTAGGTTCAATAGATGACACAAATGAGAAATACTCATAAAATGAAGCTAATCTTGATCTAGTTTGTACACCTCTTGAAATATCACCAATGATAGTGTCCAAGGGATGATCTCTTGCAATATTGGTTGGTTGAAGCACTTGCACTTGATTGCTTGCATTTGATAGATCACATGGTTGAGATGATGAACTAGCCACTTGTTGTTGATCTTGCAGTTTGTCATCACTAGTTCTTGCTTGAACTTGATCATGAGAACCACTAGCTTGCACATTTGAGTTAGAGAGCACTTGATTCTTGTCATCTTCAATATCAATCACCTCTCTAGGCCTTATATCACCAATGTCCATGTTCTTCATTGCATTGACCAATTGAGTCCCTCTTACATCATCTAGATTCTCATCTTCCTCTTGGAAACCATTTGTTTCATCAAACTCCACATCATGAACCTCCTCAAGAGTACCACTAGCCAAATTTTAAACTCTATAAGCCTTGGTAGTAGTGGAGTAACCAAGCAAGAAACCTTCATCATATTTCTTTTCAAACTTGCTCAATCTAGTGCCTTTCTTCAATATGTAGCATTTACAACCAAAAACCCGAAAGTATGCTATGTTGGGCTTTCTTCTATTCAAAAGCTCATAAGGTGTCTTCTCCATCATGGGGTGACAATAGAGTCGGTTGCTATAATAGCAAGCCGTGTTGATTGCTTCGGCCCAAAATGAATGACTCACATTGTACTCACTCAACATTGATCTTGCCATGTCAATCAAAGTTCTATTCTTCCTTTAAACTAAGCCATTTGATTGAGGAGTGTACTTGGCCAAGAATTGATGTCTAATTCCAAATTCATCACATAACTCATCAATTCTAGTGTTCTTGAATTCACTACCATTGTCACTTCTAACTTTCTTGATGGTTATTTCAAACTCATTGTGAATGCCCTTGACAAATGATTTGAATATTGCAAACACATCACTCTTGTCAACAAGAAAGAATACCCATGTGTATCTAGTAAAATCATCCACAATCACAAATCCATATTTGTTTCCACCCATGCTTGTGTATGTGGTTGGTCCAAACAAGTCCATGTGCATCAACTCAAATGCCTTAGATGTGCTCATCATGCACTTCTTAGGACGTGTGTTACCAACTTGTTTTCCAGCTTGACATGCACTACATAGCTTATCCTTCTCAAATGTGACATCTTTCAAACCTCTAACTAAGTCATGCTTAATCAACTTATTCAATTATTTTATTCCAATATGACCAAGCCTTCTATGCCATAACCAACCCATGCTAGACTTAGTGATCAAACATGTTGACAATTGAGCTTCTCTAGCATTGAAATCAACTAAGTGTAGATTATCATATCTAAATCCTTTGAATATCAAGTTAGAGTCATCAACACTTATGATTTCTACATCATCCACACCAAATATGCACTTAAAACCAAGATCACATAATTGAGCTACCGACAATAGGTTGAAGTTCAAGCTCTCTACTAGTAGCACATTGGAGATGCTTAAATTATTGGATATTGCAATCTTACCAAGCCCTTTGACCTTGCCTTTGCCATTGTCACCAAATGTGATACTATCAATCCCATTGCTCTTGTTTTTATTGATTGAATTGAACATTCTTGGATCACCGGTCATGTGTTGTGTGCACCCACTATCAAGCACCCAATGCCTTCCTCCGACTTCATAATTAACCTATAAAAGAAGATCGATTCTTTTTAGGTACCCAAACTTGCTTGGGTCCTTGAAGGTTAGTTACCAAGGTCTTTGGTACCCAAATAGCTTTCTTCTTTGGGCCCACAATTGGTGTACCAATGAACTTAGCCTTCACACCATTGGCACCCTTAACAAGCATGTAACAAGAATCAAATTTAATTGAGGATACAATAGGTACCTTGTTCTTGTTAATCTTGCAATATTGCTCTACATGCCCAACTTGCTTGCATCTATTACAACACCGACCATTGCCCTTCACAAAGTTAACTTTGCAAGTGACAAAGGCCGCCTTGACTTTCTTGGGGGTATAGCCTAATCCCTCTTTGTTGAGAGAAAACCTTTGGCTACCCAAGCACTTTAGCAAGCGGGCATCTCCACCATAGGCATTGCCTAAGGCATGAGTGAGCTCATTCATCTCCTTCTTGAGGGTCTCATTTTCCACCATTAGTGAGGCATCGCAAGTGGGACCATCACTCAAAGGTGAAGTAGAAGTAGTAGTGCTACAAGAAGTGTTAGTGGGAGCAACTATAATGGGCTTATAAAAAGTTTCATCAATAAGATCACATGTTAGTCCCACATCACAAGACACGGTGACTTGCTCCTTCTTGGCCTCCTCCTTCTTGACTTGCTCAACGAGAGAGGAGTGAGCTTTTTCAAGCTTAGAGTGAGCTTTGCCAAGCTTCTCATGGGCTTCCATTAGCCTCTCATGAGTGGCATTGAGCTCATGAAGAGATTGCTCAAAAAATTTGACTTTTTTGTTCAATTCTTTGCACTCCTTTCTCTTCATCTCAAAGCAAGTATGCACTTGCTCACACATGTCCATGAGCTCCTCCTTGGAGTACTCCTCATCATCATCATTACTCCTATAAGCACCACTTTCACATTCATCGTCATCACTCACATCATATTTTACCTTGGTGGGTTTTGCCATGAGGCATGTCGAAGGAGTGTCGAAGATGGAGGGCTTGTTGTTGATGGCGATGCTTGCCAGTGCTTTCTTGATAGATTTCTTACCATCATCACTAGAGTCATCACTATCCGAAGAGCCATCACTATCCCAAGTGACCATATAGCCTCCACCCTTCTTCTTCTTTTAGAAGGTCATTCTCTTCTTCTTCTTTTCTTTCTATCCTTCTTGTGCTTCTTCTTCTCATCCTCATCATTGTCACTATTGTAGGGACAATTTGCTACAACATGATCGGGACTCTTGCAATTGTAGCATCTTCTCACATATTCTTTGCTTTTGGTGTGATATCTTCTCTTTCTTGCACCATAGCCCTTCTTCTTCATGAATTTTCCCATCTTACGTATAAAGAGGGCCATAACTTCATCATCAATATCACTAAAATCATCATCATCACTTGATTCTTTCTTGGACTTGCTCTTGTTCTTGGATGATGATGAGCTAGCCTTGAATGATATACTCTTCTTCTTCTTTTCTTCTTCTTCCTTCTTGTCATCCTTGTCATCCCCCTCCCTTTCCACATGGTATGTCTCTTGGGTCATGACATCACCTAGTACTTGGTTAGGGGTAATCTCCTTCAATCCTCCTCTTATAATAAGCAATCTCAACATCTCAAATCTTGGAGGTAAGCACATCAAGAACTAATGAGAGACATCATCATCCTTGATCTTTTCTTCCAATGCCTTCAAATCATTGACAATTACTTGCAAACGATGGAACATCTCTGGAATACTCTCACCTTCCTTCATCTTGAAGCTTGTCAATTTATCCTTGAGGATATACAACTTAGCACTCTTCACCGCCGGTGTGCTCTCATATGTTTTCTCCAGTCTCTTCCACACCTCATTTGTACTTTCACAATCCTTGATTTGCTCAAACACCTTAGAATCAATGGCATTGTATATAGTGTTGAGAGCCATTGTATTGTATTACTTGTTGATCTTATCTTGGTTAGTGGGATCATCGGGATCAATGATAGCATAGTCATTTTCGGTCACTTCCCATACTTGATCATTGATTGAACCAAGATACATCCTCATCTTTCTCTTCTAATAATCATAGCATGTGCCATCAAAGAACAATGGTTTACCCCCCACATGGTTGAACACAACTTGAGCCATAATTTGACACCAAGGTTGTCAAGCCTTTAATCAAACGGTGATCATGGCTCTGATACCACTAGAAAGGTCCTAATATGACTAGAGGGGGGGGGGGGTGAATAGCCTATTTAAAAATCTACAAATCAATTAGAGCAATTTGGTTAGTATAACAAATAGCGAAATGTAAACTTGCTCTAGCTCTACAAGGGTTGCAAGCCACCTATCCAACAATTCTAGTTGCAATGATTACTAGGCACACAACTTGCAATGTTACTACTCACTAAGAGCTCTCAATCTTGCTACTCTAAAGAGCTCCACTAGATGAACTTAAAATAACAAAGCAAGCTCTAAATTCTAATTACACTAAAGAGCTTGCCACAACTAGTTTGCAAGAATATAAATGAGTGAGTAGGGTGATTATACCGCCGTGTAGAGGAGTGAACCAATCATAAGATTATTATCAAATCAATCACCGGAAGAATACCAAAGGACAAGAGACAACCAATTTTCTCTCGAGGTTCATATGCTTGCCAACACGCTATGTCCCCGTTGTGTTGACCAACACTTGGTGGTTCGGCGGCTAAGAGGTGTTGCACGAACCTCGTCCACACAATCGGACACCGTAAGAACCTACCCACAAGTGAGGTAACTCAATGACATGAGCAATCCACTAGAGTTACCTTTCGGCGCTCCACCGGAGAAGGCACAAGACCCCTCACAATCACCGAAGATGGCCATAAACAATCACCAACTCGTGCTAATCCTCCTCCGCTGCATAAAGTCGTCTAGGTGGTGGCAACCACCAAGAGCAACAAGCGAAATCCATAGCAAAACATGAATACCAAGTACCTCTAGATGCAATCACTCAAGCAATACACTTGGATTCTCTCCCAATCTCACAATGATGATGAATCAATGATGGAGATGAGTGAGAGAACTTTGGCTAAGCTCACAAGGTTGCTAAGTCAATGCAAATGGCTAAGAGAGTGAGCTTGAGCCGGCCATGGCGCTTAAATAGAAGCCCCCATGAAATAGAGCCATTGGGCTCCTCACTGCACTGAACACGGGTCGACCGGACGCTCCGGTCAGATTGACCGGACGCTGGACCTCAGCGTCCGATCGTACGATGTGCGCCACGTGTCATCAGCTTCAAACGCTGATCGCCCGATTTCAACGGCCAAGTGATGACTTGACGCGTCAGTTAGAAAGTGATCGGACGCTGGATCTCAGTGTCCGGTCGTTTCCAGTAAGGTTCCAAACGCGACATTTCACGACCGGACGTGTCCGGTCATGCCCGACCGAACTCACCCAGCGTCCGATCACTCAACGTCTCTTCTGTACGCCCCACGTTAGCATACGTTAGCACTGACCGAACGCACCCTGCCAGTGTCCGGTCACTTTTAGCGCCAGCGTCTGGTCGAAGACCGAAACACGTGCCCTCTACTACCACTGACCGGACACACCGGTCCAATCGAGACCAGCGTCCGGTTACTTTCAGTGACCTCCGTCTTTTCTGTAAAGAGCGCCGGTGGCACCGTTGGACTGTCCGCACTCTATGGGTAGACACTCCACCGGTGAAATTTCTAACCCTTGCTCAAATATGCCAACCACCAAGTGTGTCACCTTGTGCACATGTGTTAGCCTATTTTCACAAACATTTTCAAGGGTATTAGCACTCCACTAGATCCTAAATGCATATGCAATGAGTTAGAGCATCTAGTGGCACTTTGATAACCGCATTTTGATATGAGTTTCACCCCTCTTAATAGTACAACTATCGATCCTAAATATGATCACACTCGCTAAGTGTCTCGATCACTAAAATAAAATGGCTCCTACAATTTTTACCTTTGCCTTGAGCCTTTTGTTTTTCTCTTTCTTCTTTTCCAATTTTAAGCATTTAATCATCACCATGCCATCACCATCTTCATGATCTTCGCCATTGCTTCATCACTTGGAGTAGTGCTACCTATCTTATAATCACTTTGATAAACTAGGTTAGCACTTAGGGTTTCATCAATTAACCAAAATCAAACTAGAGCTTTCAATGCCCCGCGTCCACGGCGACATAACCTCTTACACCCACCAATACCCAAACCATATCCCTGCCCGGTCACCATTTATCATTTCCACCATTTATATCTTACAGGTGATAATAATACAGTAACATATTTTCCTATATCTCTCGAGTGACAGGCAATCACTCGATTTCTATCGGAGTCATATAGCATAGCAATCTACACGATCCTGTCATACTAGTAAGACTCATAGGATAAAGATATATATATATATATATATAATTCAACTCCTAAAAACTTAATACACAAATATAATTTAAACTGCAGAAAAGTAGGGGTTATGCACCGGAGCTTGTCTGGGTAAGATATATATTAAAAGTTAGTATCTGCATCTTCAGATCATCCACCATCATCTGAATAGAAAGCCCATGGTATCATCTCCTGGAGAGAATACCATTACACCATCTTCAGATTCCCACTCATCCTTCACTTGATTCATTAATCCATCATCGTACCTATATGATATGCAATGCGATGCAATGCAAAGACATAATTAATCGATTACAATCGTGACTCGTAAAATACGATTTACACCTCACAAGCTAACGAGCTAGTTCTAACGACGATCATACTTAGGCTACATATCCATGTTGTCGAATAAGGCGTTATTTCACAACAATTATTTTAGTTATATAAAACCAAGTTGTTTCTTTATTCTATTCTATCAATTTAATCTTTATTCAAAATATGGCATCATTATTAATCTAGTAGACTAATTATTCTGGAGCTACAAAAATTACAGTGAGTACCCAATATTGCTAGGAGCCTACTGTAAAAATTTCAGATCCAACACTATTATGAATTTATCACAATAATTCCTACAATTTTATATTTTTACAATATTAATTACCTTAAATTAATTATATAGCTCACAAGAATATTATCACACTATGTGAACAAAATATACTAACAGGTAGATCATGATTTTAGGAGACTAACAAAATTGGTTTTACTATTTTTGGATTCCTATACTAATTTATATTGATTTTATAATTTAAACTAGAAACAGATTTTAGAAAAAAAAACATTTCTGAACTGGAAAGGCCGGCGGCCACAACTGGCCCAATAGGGCGCGGCGCGCGAGCGGCCCAGTAAGCCAAACACGGGCGTGCGGCCCAGAAGGCACCAGTGCGTGCATGGCCAAAGGCCCAAACAAGGCGCGCGGCCAGCGGCCCACAGGCACTCGCGGGCAACGGGCCAACCCAAGCGACGTAGGCGGCGGCCCAACGCGGGTGGCACTAGGCCGGACGGGGCGCGCGTGGCCTAGCGCGGCACAAACGGCGGCCCAGGCGTGGTAGCGGCGCGGACGGCCCAGTGAGCAGGCAGCGCACGCATGGACGAGCGCGGCCCACACGGCCAGGGCCAGACAGCGGCGGTACCATTTTGCAAAAAATGTCCCTACACTTTTCTCTATTCAACCCTAGGTCCAGAGTACTATTTAATTGAGTCACGTATTTCACAGTAAGAACCCTGTACAAAGTTCAGCTTGGATTCATATCCTTCCTTCACCTGCTACATATAATGGAGCAGAGGAGACCATCCACCGCCCAAGGAAGCGGCTCACCGGTGGTGATGCGGCCGCGTGGCGGTGCGCGGTCGTCACGGCCACAGGCGCAGGCGGTCGCAGAGCTCGGTGCGACGGTGGGCGCGCGTGTACAGGGAGGAGTATGTAGACGGGCGGTGGCGGCCACGGTGCATCGGGGGAAGGCAGCGGGTATGGGTGCGCCTTCACGGCATTGGCTGGTGACGTGGACGTGGCTCGGGAGGGGCAACTGGCTGGTGAGGTGGCTCGGATGCTGTGGAACTACGGGGAAGGGGGCGGCACGTGGCATGGCGCAAGAGAGAGGCAGCGGGGCATGGTGTGGTGGCGTGTGGCCACAGCGAGCGAGGGCACCGGTGATGCGGTTGGCAAAGATGACGGCAGGTGCCGCGGCATGATGTGGAGCGGATGGCCCCGAGGCAATGTCGTGGTGCCGTGGGGTTGAAGACCTAGCATGGAACAGCAGTGCTGAGGGCTCGCGCGCGTGCGCCATGCGCCATGGGTGGTGGCAAGGCGTCGGCGTGCGGGCACGGAAGGAGTAGCGCGGCGCGAGTGAGCGGGGTGGAGTCGCGCGGGCAATGCGGCGGTGCGCTACATGGCAGGCGATGGAAGTAGTGATGGTGGGCTTTGGGCAAGCTCGGTCAGCAGCGGGGCACTTCAGAGCACGGCACAGAGGTGGAAACACGCGCGACGCCGTTGAGCTGTGGCGTGCGGAGGCAGCGGGAACGCGGCCGCTCCAGAGGGCAGGGCACGCGCAGCGATGAAAAGCGGTAGTAGCAGCTAGGCCTCAGCGGCAGAGGAGAAGGGAGTGAGGGAGAAGCAGGGACAGTGGCCCAGCGATAGCGCTCCAGGGCCTGAGGTGCCTCCTCCTCGGCACAGCAGGAAAGGAGAGGGAAGGGAAAAGCAACACGATGCTCGGTTGGTAAGGCTCCGGCTGCTGTACTGGTAGAAGAAAAAGGGAAGAGAGGGTAGGAGGCAGTAGCAGCAACTTGGAGGTATACCGGCCTACATGGCACTGTCATGTCGGCATACGTGACACAGATGAGCCACGTTGCTTGCGTGCGTGCTTTGCTCTGGTGGTAATGATTCTGAACTGCTTGTCTGGTAGAGTGAAAAAGGAGAGTAGAGACTAGCAGAGGCAGGCAGAGGCACTGATTGCTGCAGAACGATGCGACGAAGCAGGCAGATACAAGCAAGGTACGCCATAGAAGCAAGAGGACAAAGCGAGCAGCGACTCGGCAAATCCCATTAAGGCGCTCCCGAACAAAGTCATGCGAAAGCAGGCGCACGTGGCTTACTGCACGTCTAGTACACAGCAATACCAAGCAGACAAAGAACACGCGGGGGTAGGCAAGCACAAGCAGAGACAGAGGCAGCAGAGGCAGGCAAGACATGACAAGCAAGGCATTGAAAAGCAGGCATGCGAGATAGAGCGAGGAAAAGAAAAGGACCTGCTGCTGCTTGAATGATCGGTGCGACTTCCGATCACATAAAACTATCGGTCGCGATAGCTCATACTCGTACCAAGCCATGGAACAAAATATTAAAGCACTATGTGATTATTTTACACAAAACAAATCGCCGCAAATAACGTTTTAAAATATAATTTCTAATTTTTACCGTTGACGCGAAAAGTTTGTTTTTAAAATTTTAAAATCCGAGAAAATCATTTCCAAAAATTTTCTTAGGCCTAAAACGTGGTGCTAAACGACCTCGTAACACCAGGGGTGTTACAGAGGAGGGAGTGAGGAGCTAAGGTTGAAAACCCTAAAGTCTGGCATATATATGTGTGTTCAAAACTGGGCCTCCTGGCCTAGCAGGTTGGGCCTGATTTTCTGAGGCGGTTGAATTATAATGACCGCCTCAGTTAATGTTTTACTAAGGCGGTTGCGGGTTGGGCTAATTCTAAAATTCTTTCAATAATTAAACCCTATGGTTAGCCTACTTCACCCCTTGTGCCTAGAAAGTGTTTCTATTGTTCTAACGCATGAAAGTTTAGCAACCTATGTTCCAATCCTACTCTAGCATGACAATTCTATGAATATAAAGATAAGAATTGAATTGCTCAAAGTAAATGCTTAAAGTAAAGAGAGAAGGAGGAACGCGGCGATGTTTTGCCGAGGTATTGGAGAGTCGCCACTCCCCACTAGTCCTCGTTGGAGCACCCGCGCAAGAGTGTAGCTCCCCTTTGATCCATCGCGGTGAATCACCCACAACCGCTCATAACTTGAGTTGGGTCATCCACAAGCTCCGCCGGATTATCAGCAAGCTCCCAATCACCACCAAGCCATCTAGATGATGGTGATCACCAAGAGTAACAAGCATGAACTCTCATTTGACCACGACAAGCCTAATGAGAAGGGTGGATGCACACTTTGCTACTCTTACTTTCACTAATGAGGCCTCTCTCTTGGATTCTTAAATCTCAATCACCTCACTAGGACCTTGCTCTTCTTGGCACTCTCAAGAGTGTTTCTCAGCTGTTGGAATGAGCAAAAGTGATCCCTTAAGTTAATAGAGAAAGTATTTATAACCCCTCATTCAAAATGAACCGTTATGTGCCTCTGTGGGGTGACCGGACGCTCCGGTCAGTTCACCCGCCACTCAGCAGTTTAAGTTATGACTGGACACTGACCAGCGTTCGGTCACAAAAACTGTCCTCTAGAACCTTACTGATGTTGACCGGACTCTGGAACCCCAGCGTCCGGTCACTTTGCTGCTCAGTGTTCGGTCAGTAGCTGGAACCTGACCAGTGTCCTATTAGCACTGACCGGACGTGACCGATCAGCACTGACCGGACACGTCCGATCAGGATTCTTCCTCTCTGGGACCTTACTGGAGTTGACCAGACTCTGGCACCCAGTGTCCGGCCACTCACCTCTTAGCGTCCGGTTGCATCCAGATGACTTCACCTTGATCAAATAAACTGACCGGACTCTGCGTTAGTGTCCGATTACACCGGAACCAGCGTCCGGTTAGCATTTGACCCTCCATTCACTTCCATCTCACAATCATATATGAATGAAGTTTGCTCCAACTGATCTAAAGGCTATTTAGGAGCTACCTAGTGCTAGATTTGACAAGTGTGCACCACACCTAACCCACTAGACTCACCTAGGTCAAGCTACCCGTCCATACCCCCCTTAATAGTATGGCCAAAGGAAAAACAAAGTCCTAAACTACTCTAAGTGTCTCTTCAACACCAAACGACATTTAGAACTAGTCCATCCTTAACCTTGTCGCCCATCCTTTGAAAACTGAAATGATTTCCATCGTAGGGGCATGACAACCATGATTGCCCAATCAATTTCCATTACCGTGACCTAACTTAATTGCCTCTGCAAAACACATGTTAGTCACAGTAATAAGGTATTATCATTAATCACTAAAACCCAACTAGGGGCCTAGATGCTTTCACCCGCCTCGGTTAATAATTTACTAAGGAGGTTGCTGGGTCGGTTGCCCGGCCATAAAAAACCGAGGCGGGCAACCGGCCCAACCGTCTCAGAGACCAATTTGGAAATGCCTTGCAAAAGATTCTATGTAGTAGTGATAGTGACAACTATGTATATGAGCGATATTGCATTTATACTATTGCATAGGTTCGTAACAAAAAACTTCTTGATTCTGATAAACGGAGATGGATATATTCTCTCCATCTTAAAATATAAAGGGTTTTCAAGCTTGTAGAGATGAGTGGAGTACCATATTAAAGGGGGACACCGCTAAGCCACAACCGATCGCGCGCTCTAGTAACGTGCAACACAGCTGCGCCGCGTCTCCCTCTTCCTCCTCGCCTTCCCTTCCTTCCCGCCGCCCCCGGCCATCCTCCTCGTCGTGTTCGGCGCCGCCGCCACCGGCCACGGCCCCGCCATGGGCGCTATGGTTTGTCGGAGCTCCGACTAACCCTAGCGCCCATGGCGGCCGCCATCTTCCCCTCCCCCCATCTTGCTGGAGCTCCACCATTGTCGTGCTCGCCGGCGACGCCAGGCTCCGAGCTCCGGCCATGGCGTCCCCGCACCTCCCTGGCCTGGGCGCCGCTACCACTGCAAACCCCCCTAAACCGCCGGGCCTCCTTCCCCACCGCATGGCCGGCCTGCCTCCCCGGTCGGGCCCTTCTATAGCCCACCGGAGATGTTTTCTTCTCCCTCTCCGGCGACCTCCTCCTCGCCGGAACCCTAGCCACCGCCGTCATCGTCTTCGTCTCCGGTGAGCTCAGATCCAGGAGGAGGAGGAGGAGAGGGAACTAGCCTACCTCGCGCGGCGCCGCTGCCAGCAGAACCCACCGCCGCTGTCGCCGGGGAGGGAGGGAGGGAGGAGCCGCGTCGGTGAGGAGGGCGTGGGAGCGTGGGGGTGTCACGCGGGCTACGCTCGCGAGCAAGGGATGGAGTCGCGGGGTCGTGATGTCTCGCGACCCGTCGTGAAGTAACTTTTCTGATTAAAGAGGTAGATTAGCAAAAAAAAAATCATAATATATATAATAAACTTTATTATGTATTGTAATAAAGAGATAAATAACTAATATATTGTTGTTCTTTTTTTGTACAGACTTTGTTAAATCGCAAAGGTTTGAGCAATATTTAGTTATGGCGTTGGGTGTGTCGCCCATCGCCTCTCGCATCTGGGGCATTGTACCTCTAAGCTGTATTTCGAACTCATCTCCTATTCTCATTAGTCATTAATGAAACACGTGTGAAATGAATACATTCGCGACAAAATGAACAATGAATTGAAGGTTTTTATTTATACTATTTACTTTTACATGAAAAGAGCACATCATTGGACCGATGATCCTTCGTGGTTCAACGAGGTCCAGCTACTGCAAGAGCGTGTAGGTGCCCATTCTTTTGTCTGGAATGCCACCGGCCGCCAAATTGGTCGGCTAACTTGAGCATGGCGCGCGAAATCCGTTTTCTACAAGTGAGTATGGTGTGAGCATATTCAGGTCGTGGAAAATCTAACGATGAAACGTAACCAAGGCGATTACAAACAAAAAGTTAAGAAGAACACAAAGTAGCGGGGCAGAGAGAGGGGGGAAGAGTTCAGGAAACAAAAAAGGAGAAAGAAAATCAAAGCAATTACACAACTTAGCTCTATCCATGATTCTATAGCAGGGAAGTATTTCTTCTTGGCTCTCCATAGAAGTTGCCTGAAGGTGCTCTTGAAAATTTCCAAACAACGCAAGCTGCTAGCCGGAATTCCTCTGAAAATAGCATCGTTTCTGACAGTCCATATGCTCCAACACATGATTATGATTATTTCCATAAAGAAGTTACCGTGAATTCGTGATTTGGAGTTTGACCGACTGACCGAGTTACTTAGGATCTTGGTTGTAGGCTTGTAGCCTTGTAGCCACAGCCGTATAGGCCATGTTCGTTTTTCTTATAATCCGTTTTTTCAGCTTGTTTTTTCAGTCGAAACAATGTTTTTTCTCTCACAACAAATCAGCTGGAAGAGTGTTTCGGTTTGTTTTTTCAGCGAAGCGAACGGGGCCTAGTATATGAGAGAGATTGCATTTAGGCCTCGTTTGGCAGGGCTTCTCCACTGGCTTCAGGAGCCGTTTGGAGCCGTTTTCTACCAAACGGGGTAAAGTAAAATAGCTTCACTTGTGAAGCCCCTAAAAACATGCTCTCACAGTAATTTGGGGTGGGATGAAGCAAAAAAAAGTGGCTTTTCCCGGCTCCTCCTCCAGGCCCCTAAAAACATGCTCTCACAGGGAAGCCATTTTACCAAACGGTTTACCAAAACCGCTTCAGTTCCACCGGTGGAACTGTTCGTGAAGCTGAAGAAAAAAAAAGGCTTCACCAGTGAAGTGAAGCCCTGTCAAACGGGGCCTTAGACTATTGCAAAGGTTTGTAACCACTGCCCCCACAAAGGTGGCAAATGTAGGACGAATCAATAATGTTGTTGGTAAATTGCACATATACCGCTATAGAAAGTGCACCGACGTTCAACGCACTGTATAGCCATCAGAGCCACTCGCGTATTCCCTCTCCGCACGTTGACGTGATCTGCTGCAGATCATCATCTGCTTAGGGCGCGATCAGGCAGGCGGCAGATCATCTGCATACGACTGAACTCGGAAGCTGAACGTGATCCACTGACAGAATATGCATGTTGCAAGACGTTTTAGACTTTTGTTTTAAGCGTTTCATCTATATGTTGCAACAGTATATTTGGGATATTGCATATCCGTAATAACAAAATACGCATGTTGCAATCTTATGTTTTATCTGGATGTTTTAAAAATAGATCTAGACGATGCACATGTTGCAATGGCTACACGTGCATGTTTCAATAGCATATTCAAGTGTTTCATCTGGTTTAGACTTATATTGCAAATGTTTCATTTGGATGTTTTAAAAGTAGATCTTATGTCGCACATGTTGCAATGACACCCGACACTACAACATCACTCATTGTACAAGGCGTTTATAAATGCCTCTAAAAATGGTCAAAACGCCCTCAAAAACCTCTTAAGGCATTTATTAAAACACCGGCTAAAACATGGAAGTAAAAGATCTTTTGAGACGTTTTTCCATAATGCCTTTTAATATCAACATTTAAAGGCATTTTCTACCTGCCTAGAATACTTATTAGGGCACTCTGGAATTTGCCTTCAAACATTGATGGAGACATTATTAGAAATACCTCCAAAACCCAGGTATCCATGCAACCCTTTCGACCAATATCAAATTAGCACATTAACATTGGATGCATCCAAACTTTAAAATCTTTCATACAGACATAAGCTTTCATACAGAAAGCTAAACTACTATGGATTCAGCAGAGGAAGACCACTATGACTTTACTGCAACGATTCAAATATTCAGTCAAGAGAACAAAACATCTCCAATCCATAGTACCAACAGTGCTGATGCAACTTAAGTTCTGAACTACTCTGGTGCAGCCATAAAATTCTTCTAGGTGCTGTTTCTCGAGTCCAGCAGACAAGCCTTTCAAGGTCTTGACAATAACATGTTCAAATTACAAAAGACAAGTACCTATAACTCATAGTCTCATACTCTCATAGTCTCATACTATATAACTACTAGTACCAGAAAGAGAATGGTGACACCACCACCACAACAAGCTTCTTGCCATTATCAAATCCAATGGTCAGCAACCTCAACCTTCTTCCCCCCCTGCTCGCTCACTCTGCTCTAGGTTTCTGCAATTCACAACAAACCATCAGCTAGACACATACAGTAAACAAAATATAACAATAGAATCAGCAAGCGGGTAATTAATTTTGGGAAACTTGGTTCTATAGCACTGAAAGATTCATAGAATCGTGAAATACCATTGAAACTTCTTGGCAACGTAAAATGACACTGAAAGTTCGAACGTTAACTGGATCAAACAGTCCGTTAGAAAATGTTCACAGAAAACGTATTGGATGGGTACAGAAGCACGTGAAATGACCGTTATACCCTTAGAGAGATAACCTTATCTGGTTCACGAATCACAACTGCTATCTCCTCGAGCGCGTCCGACTTCTCCAGGACCAGGCGCAGCCGGTCCATCTGCTCTGCGCCGGCGCCACCGCCGGTCAGGCCCCACCGCCCACCAGCCCCGCGACTCCGCCCGCCCCCATCGCCGTCCGAGTCGTCGCCCCCGACACTGGCCAGGTCGTCGCCCCCCATCGAGGAGGGGGTCATCGCCCTCGACACCGGCCGCCCGAGGCTGGGGCTCGCGCCCACGACGCCGGCAGCCCGAGGCCGGGGCTCGCGCCCGTGACTCCAATCGCCGAGTCCAAGGCTCGCATCCGTGACAGCTGCTGGGCAGCGCGCCGCCGGCTGCCTGCTGTGCAGCCCGAGCCTACCCCTGCCGGCCAGTGCTCAGAGCAGGTTGTTCCACTACGCGTTGTTCTTCTTCTTCATCAACGCAGTAGTGCTGTTCTCTTTCTACAGATGCATCGATTTGAGATCCCTGAAGGGTAAGTCTCGAACCCTAGCTCTGCTTGAATGTTCCTCTGTTGCCTCTGTTGATGCATGCGGTGATGTGGTCAGTGCTCTATGTTAAATTAGTTTGTTTCTCTAAAAATGTGATCCGTTTGTGGTGTCTGGATGCGGTTGGTCAGTGTTGATCTTGATCCTGTGGAAATTGCTGCAGGCAGTGCTGTTAATTTTCTGCACTGCTACTCTTTCAGGATCGATGAGAAGAATGGTTGTAAAATTTTCATTGATGTTTGCTCGTTCTCTACTATCGAGGATGATCGATCTATGTACTGTAAAGGCCGGCGTTTGGAGTGGTGGGTGGATCCAGAGGAGTACTCCATCATTGAGATGGAGGACGATGTTTCAAAGCATTACAACTGGGCAAGTCATCAAGAACCAAATTTCTGGTATTCAGATCAGAATGGTCAAACAATGCGGCTTGCTAGTGATAAGGAGCTTCGGACCTTATTGCGGGCATCAAGACAGGTGAAGTTTATTATGACGGTTGATAGATGCTCAAGTGTAGGTGCTCTGAATGTGACTCAAAATGAAAACGATCTGGTCACAGATAGCAAGTTGCAGCTAGTTCAGGTGACAGATGAGTTGAATGAGCAACATATTCAAGTCACAGATGAGGTGAATGAGTCCTCGGCTCAAGCTACACAAGAGGTGCCACAATATAATGGTCAAGAATGGGCTGAAGTACCAGAACTTGGACTTACAGCCGCTGGTCCTGCTAGAGTAGAAGAGGAAGAAAAGGAGCACTACATGGAGCCTGGTGTTGACCCTGATGGAGATGAACCAATTGGGGCTGATACATGCTAACTGAATAACCGTAGTTACTGGCAAGTAGCTGGATATTCACCCTACGTTATATTCAGGAAACCTTGTTAAGCTTTACAGCTAGACTGATGGCAATCAAGCTTAGCACTACTCTACTGAGTGAAACATCCAGAAAAAAGTAGTAATAGGCAGCAAAACATTTTGTAGCAATAATACTGCATGGTAAGTGCCAGTGTCAATCACCTGGAATTTCATGTCGTATGTGGCACCACCAGCGTGCAGCCTCAGAGAAGTTGATGGACAGCTCTCTTCGGGCCATGGCAGCATGGAAGCCACGGGGTTCAAATTAGGCCGAAGGCACACAACCGAGGAAGGAGATCATCATGAGTGCGAGAGAGGCAACCTTGGAGGACAAGCAGCTGTAGAGAATATAGGGATCTGGATCTCAATGAGGTCGCACAGGTGAAGGTAGATCTACGGAGGATGTCAGAAATTCTTATTACCTTGAGCTCATTTTATCAAACACGTGTTGGGCGTAATCCATGTCGATACAGACACCATCATCATGCCCGATTCCGTGTTAGGCAGAGTCTTCGTGGAGGAGCACTTGAGGATACGGCGTACCCGACGAAGCCCACGCTTCAGAATCTCGACGAACCCAGCAATCTCCCCGCGCCGCCGCAGTTGCGCCGTGCTCCCCGCGCCGCCTCCTCACAGCTGCGCCATCCTCTTCGCGCCGCCCGACGCAGCCGTGCCGCCTCCCCGCAGCTGCGCCGTGCTCCCCGTGCCGCCTGACCCAGGCGCGCCGCCTCCCTGCAGCCGCGCTGTCCTCCCCGCGCCGCCTGATGCAGTCGCGCCGCCTCTCCCCACAGCTGCGCCGCCCGACGCAGCAGCGCTGCCTCCCCACAGAGCCCGCGCTGGATCAGGAGGCCCATGCCGTCCCTCGATGGCTCGAACACCCTATCGCAACAAGTGAGAAGCTGCTGGCACGAGCTGGGCCGAGACCGAGAGGGGCGAGGCACAGCCGATGGAGCCCTAGAGAGACATGACGTTTGGCGTTGCGCTTCAGATGGGGGAGCCGGGGAGGTGCTCGTTTTGTAGAAGTTGAAACAGAACGGGCTCTGTTATACGTATAGCATAGGAAAGGCGTTCTGGAAAACGCCTCAAAATGTTATAGGTACTGAGGCATTTTTTTTTTTTGATAAAACGCCTCTAATTATTGCAGGTATTTAAGGCGTTTTATTGTTTTGCCTTTAAAAAAATATTTTCAAAGGCCTTTTGAGAGAAATGCCTTTATAAAATAAGAAATTAAAGGCACTTTAAAAAAATGCCTTTAACAAAATGCCTTCTATTGAGAGACATGGTGTAGTGTGGCTGCCGAACAACAGCTTGTCATAGGGCTTCGACTCCTACCTCGCGTGGCGAGCCTCGGAATTTCCTTTCCTCTACCTCCCCTCCCCTCCCCTCCCTTCCCTTCCCTCCCTCTCGCCGTGGCAGTTCGAGCTTGGTGGGGAAACAATACCTAACGAGCGCACGAACGTCGGGTAGGCGTATGCAGGGTGGACAGGAAGCACAACAGGCACGGACAGACCCAGCAGCGTGCACAGCAGGCGGGGCAGGCGCGGACGTCCCAACGTTCGGACGCTAGCCATGCCGATATTTTTGTGCCTCTCTGAACATAGGAGTCTGGAGGGGTAGGCCATTTAACAACTCGAAACAGTCAGCATGAAATCCAGTCGTATCCATACCTGCTCTCGGTTGCAGCGACGCCAAATTCATGAACGTAGTACTCTGGATCAGATTTGGCTCTGACCGGACTCGTACATACGTGCATGCAAAGACTTCAGAATGAATTGAAGGTTTTTATTTACGTATACTCCTACATGAAATGAGCACGTCATCGGGGACCGAATTCCGAGGCGGCTCTATCCCTGGTGGTTTACCGAGGTCCAGCTACTACCTACTGGTAGAGTCTCTGGGATGTGATTCCATGTCATGTGGTCTCGAATGCCACCGGCCGCCGATTTGGTCGGCTGACTACTTGAGCATGGCGCTCGGAACCCGTTTTCTACAAGTTGAATATGCTGCGACCATGTTAAGCTCGTAGAAAATCCTACATCTAACGGTGAGTGTAAGCATGTGCAGCGCCAGGCCGGCTGCTACTAGGCCTACCTATTGCAAAAGGGACGACGGCGAAGTACGTACTTTGTAAAAACGGATCTGAAAAAAAAAGGAGTTCAAAATTGGCATTACCATGTTGATTCTTTGAGGAGGATGCTACATTTAGACCGTACCGTTGCAGCGTTTAATACAGTGTACATACATACACACCTCTGGAAGAAATGGTGATGTTTGGTTTATAGCCAAATCTTGCTAATTTTTGCCACATCGAAGGTTACACGAGTCTGATCAGAGTTACTTAGGTTTTTGGTTGTAAGCTTGCAGTCACAACTGTGTGTATATATATATGACAGAGAGATAGAGAGGTTGCATTTAGAAACCGGTTGCATTTAGACTATTGCAGAGGTTTGTAACCAACTACTTCTCAGTTCTAAGTTCTAACAAATGGAGATAGATACTCTCCCCGTCTTGAAACATAATAGTTCTTTCAAGCTTGTAGAGACGAATATTAATATCTACCATATTAAAGAGATAGATTAACAAAATATATGTTTCAGAATGTATCTGATGAACCTTGTTTGGTATCGCAAAATATTGTTATTCTTTTTCTACTTTTGTCAAACTACGATTCTTTGATTTAAGACAACTGAAAATTTCTTACATTTAAGGCAGTGACGTCCCTAGGATGTGAGAGTTGGATATTGCCATCTCTTAAGTCATTTTCCCAATGAAGATATGCTAAAGTTCATTGTACCATAAATAAAAACATAATTTGTTCAAACTAAACACATCTCAAATTATAAATTACAAAAAAAATTAACGAACATTACATTTTATATTGATTTCAAGAACTAAACGCATCCTTGATCCTTCAGGCTGCTGACAGAGTAATTGAAAAGTAATCTAACAACAAAATAGACAACAATTTCTAGATATTGATTTCAATCCATAGGATCCAAACAGACCCTAAGGGCCTGTTTAGAACGCAGGAATCAAAAACATGGGAATAGGAAAAAACGCAGGAACGAGGTGAGTATGTAGTGGTAAAACAGAGAAAAGGAAAAACGCTGGAAATAACTAGAAGGGGTGTTTGGAACGCAGGAATCTATAACACGGGAAAAACGCAGAGAGAGGCGTTGAACAGCTGTAGGAAAGTTTCCAATGAGCTTAGACCTCATTTTCTGATTCCTCCAAAAGCACAGATGTAGCTGCTGTTCCTTTGGAAAGTTTCCTGTGGTTTCCTTTGTTCTAAACGATGAGAGAGAAGATAATTTCTCTTGAATGAGTTTCCTGTACATTTCCTATGCTTTTCCTTTGATCCAAACGAGGCCTAAACAAGTTACCTGGGAAAATCTTCCTAAAAAAACTACCCGAAATAGAGCTACTATCCGCCTCCGTCCACGATTTAAGGACAGATGGAGCATGAGCTATATGGACAACACTGATAACCATGCGGAGCGTATGGAATCCATGTGGACCTCAGTTTTCGAATGACCACCATTGTCATACTCCTCAAGCAGACCATACCAATATTCGTTAATGGCTTCCTGAAACTGGCCAGGGCTAACCTCGTCCGCAGGAACCATGACGCGGCCATGCTTGTCCAACTCGTCGCGGGCCCAAGCATGGAACTGGAAGAACTCGTCCTGCTCGATCTCCTCCTGAAGGCGCTTCAGCTTCACGGGATCGCGGGTGCTGTAGTCGTCGAGGGTGGGGACGGGGTCGGTCTCCCTCGTCTGCGCCGGAGCCAGCGGAGGTAGTCCCCCGGCATCTCGACCAGCTCCTCCTCCGGTGGCTCCGCCTCGCCGACGTTGCCGGCGGCGGTAACAGCGTCGGCAGCGGCCTTATTGTCCGCCGGCGTAACCGCGAGGGAATCCTCCGTCGGATCCTCTTTTCCCGCCATCCCTGGGTGATTGCGAGCGAGGGTGGGCGAGATTGAAATCGAATTTGGTGACGCGGTGTGCTGTGTGGATTGGAGAGGGGGATCGCAAGGCGCCGGCGGTCTCGGTCTCGCCCTCGCACTCGCTCGCGCCCACGTTTTGGTCCGTTCGCGTGCCTTTGATCCGCTTTTTTTATCCAAAATATTATTTTTCTTTTATAAATTTCTCAACATTTTCATCCGAACGGGCATTTACGTACCGACTTTAATGAGGTCACCTACTAATAGTGCGAGTGCGAGTCAGAAGTCGGAACGGAACCAGAGTCCAGACACAATCGGATTGGGCCCGTTTCCGGAAGCGAGCCTCTCTCTTGACTCTTGTCCTCTTTGTCCCTGCACCTTCGAGTCGAAGTGAACAACCCAACTTAGCCCACCCGTTTCTCAGAGACCGAGTGGAGGCCCAGATAAGCCAGGTTTTCTGGCTGTCGATGTGCTACTGCAACACGGCCGCTCTCAAAGCAGCAGCTGACCAGCTGAGGCAATAATAATAGGAAAACAACCGGGCATCTCACTTGCGTGCCGATGGATGGCACGCCACCAAGTCTTTCTTCCTCGCCTGCATCTGCATGAAGATGACACGTGTGACCATGATGTGGTAACGTCACCTGCAGTACACGTACGGCGGATAGGTGATGACTTGTCATGACAGACACCGACGGACACATATGTCCATCCCCGTTCGTTCGAGCTTGTTTGACTATTGACTGATTTAGTGTGAGAAAAAATACTATTCATTAGCTGATAAATTATGGTTTATAAGTCGAATACGACCCAGCGAACTGGTTGCAGGTACAATGTATCATCGCCCACCTAAAGCTACGTTTGTACGACTTTACGTATCTCTATCTTTAAAACTTAAAAAGACTATAAAGTAATCATCGGTAATACCAAATCTCGCTACCCGTATAGCACCGGTGATCCGTACAAAGTCCTGACCCAATAGGAAGAGTCCGCGTCTTGAACCACAGGCCGAGTCAGGAACTTAACCAAAGCATACACCGGACACTGCTAGCCACCTGGACGATTATTTAATCTTTTTTTCTGCGAGTGGACGTTTATTTATGGCCTGTTTGACAGGGCTCTGGCTCATCTGAAAATGACTTCGGCTCTGACTTCTCTGAAGGAGCAGCTTCTCTGGAGTAGCTGAAGCCGTTTTGGAAAACGTTTGGCAAAACGGCTCCTTCGCACTAGACGACGTGAACCCACAACAAGAAGCCACACGAAGCTTGTTTTTTAGGTTTCTCCTACGCAGACAAAAAATAGCTTCAACTCTTAACCGGCTCTCCATACAAAATCCTTTCTAAAACAAGCGTTTAACACAACTCCGAACCGGAACTGAAGTCCTACCAGAGTCCTACCAAAAGAGGCTCTTAGTCCCATCTATACTACTTCCGATCCACGCTGTGGCCAGCCGCCTCCAGTACGCGAGGTCGCTCCGGGAAGGAGTGCCCGGCCCCTTCGGCGAGGATGTGTGTAGATGATTGGAAATTGTTTTCTCCTGGTTTGCCTGCGTGGGTGTGTGATTAATTATTAATTCTTATTATTTTCTAAAACTGATCAAATTCATCAATGTAGTCGTGAACAAAAATTTATGACTCCCGTGCAACGCACGGGCATATATCTGGTACTAATAAAAAGATACGGTATTTGACTAGAGCGTTGTCTGACAGTTTGATGAACTTGGCCACGAGATCACATGTGTCGCCTCCAGGAACAAATGTTTGCCTTGAAAATCGTCTGAACGGACTGAAACTTCTTCTCCCAACGTGCTCACCGGCATTCATTCAGTCGCCGACCATTACCTAGAGCGCCACATGGCTCTGGCATAAGCAGCGATGCTTCTTTGCTTTTGCTTCCTACTAGTAGGAATTGTATGTAATTGCCAAGTTGTGATTTCTTTCTCCAATCACTAGATTATATTTCGACACATGGTCTTCTGTCAGCAGGGTTTGCCAATGCAGTAGCCACCAAACTTTTTCATCAGCAGGAAGCGTGACGCCCGATCCTTCTGAAAGTAACATCAGCCATTTCCCTGCAGACGCGTCTTACTGTAGTAATTAATTATTAAATATAACGTCGCATTCCCTGTGGTGTCGTGACTCATGAATAATGTTAGCAGTCCACTTCATCATCAGATATAAATATCTCTGTAATTCGTTCGCCCGAAAAAAGTTCAGAAAATGATTGTCTGAGCTTCTGTTACTGACAACCCTTGTAGGAGTAGTTATATCTGATTGCTAATTAAGGATGACCTAACAAACAGAGTCACCTAATAACTGTTCTTTTGAATACAAGGCAATCAAGGAATCACCTAATAACTGTCAGAAAGGTAGTGCAGTGCCAATATGAAGTTCACAACGGCGAGACCGTTACGGTTGGTGACCAATCTGCACACAAGATTCAAACAAGCAAGCCATGTCCCCCAACCAAACCCAAACAGATGAACGCATGAATCCGACCTATACTTGCTCCCCCTGTTTAATATCCACGCTGCAACCTGCTCTAGGTTAAGGATAAGAACCAAGCGGACGAGAGATATGCATAGTGTTACATCAGTACTGCCGACTGTGACCTTAGCTACTGATTGTGAGGATCAGAATAGTAATCAGATGCCAGTTGTGGTACACTGAACCTAACACGGAGACGATCAGTCCCTGTGCTAGTTCTGACACGAACAGATGATCGCATCACAGGACCAAAATTTTCAGAACAGACAGAAAGAAAAGCACAAAGACCTGCGCTTGGTTTCCCCAGTGCTACCATTCAGATGACCTAACCTAGCTCATTGCTGATGATGTGCTCGTGTAGGAACAAGGAGAAGACACAAGGTAGTGGTGCAAGTGATTTTTAAAAAAACATCCAAAGTAGACTTCGGAACAGAACAGAAGTTCATATTAAATTTGAAATTGTTCGTTTTGGATGGCTCCCAACAACTACTAGATTCGAGTCTCCTTTTCGTATGGGTCAACCCGTGTGATTACGCGCGCGGCAGCAAAAGGCCAAGTGTACGCTTGCTGCCCGATTTCCTAATGCAGACAGAGATGGACAGCGAATTGTGCCGCAGGGCCGGCGCCTCTGTCTCACTCACCGGCACCGCTTGTTCTGTCCGGCAGCCATTCAGAGCTTCTCGTCCGCATCAGAAGAATATATATAAAATCATCCGTCACATTGTATTGTAATCAGGGCGCTGATCATCGATTGATTGATGCTGCACGCTTGATGTACGGCAGGGTACCTAACCATTCGATCTCTGGAAGCTAGAAGATGCTCAGATATCTATCTGACGATTGATCTGGCCTTCAGCAAAACGCACTAAACATTTGATCCCTTTGCACTGCACCCTTTGTTCATGTCCTGTTTCTGGAAATGAAAGGCGTGACTATGCTGTGCATTTGTGCCCCCGAAACAGAGACGCAGGCAGGCAGGCACGGTGTGGTTGGGAACGAAATCCGCGGCACCTACCGACCGGAGGATTGCACGGCGCGATGCCACTTGTATTGTAATTTGCCGGTGCGCGAGTTCCACCGGCCGGCGTCACCGGCGTCATACGCATGTTTTCATTCGATCGTTGCATTACATGTGGTGATCTCGTGCAGTCTTCGCTCACTGAATCCTGGGACGGTTGACGACAGGCACTGGCACCGTCCGCCAACCCATTTCGAACTCGAACGGACCCGGCGGCCGCCCCGCACGCACGTAGCCTGAGCAGCGGTGCGTGCGCGCGCGCGCTGTCTGTACAGAGAGGGGAGGGACACCGTGCAAGAGGAGCAGTTCGCTGGCCATGCCGTCACGGTTCAGAATAAGGGCAAGGGATCGGTGGCGCAAATCGTCGCCTCTAGCGTCCGTCCGTCCCGCGTCGTATGCATGCTTGCTCGCAATAGAGAATGCTTGGCTGAGCTCGTGGTGTTTGTACCGTTCCGGCAGTACGGTTATACTGCTGTCATGCGTATTGCAGAACATACCAAAATAAATAACATTTCTCGAGATGTTAAACTGTTTTAAGTTTAACTAGTTATATGAAAATAGTGTCAATATTTATAACTTTAAATAAGTTTGTTTTGAAAATCTATTCTCGGATCTACTTATAAGCGAGATGTGCACTTCTTTTGGTAAGCGAGTTGTGTGCTTACCGAGTATATAATGATATTTATTACACATCATGAACACATTAGTATTATTGTGTAAATATTTGGTCAAACTTAAAATAATTAGATTCCTTGGTAAGCGAGATGTGCAGATATTTTAAGGTCAAGAGAGTACGCGACAGACTAATAGTGCAACAGCGTGTGTAAGAGTTAGACGTGGACGATGATGCATGCTCAAAACAGTGTGTATGGCACATCTTGGTATCTAAACAAATTAGAGTTTATGGTTTATGATTTTAGGGTTTAGAGTTAGGTTTTATAGTATAGGGTTTCAGTTTTAGGGTTCAAAGGAACCATGGTACCGGTCGATTTAGTGAGTAATCAATTTGATGCTGCAATTTGGTTTGGTGTTTAGCTCGAGGTTACGAGAAAATGATAGTGAAAATGTCAGTTTTGAAAAGTTGAACTTGTAATAGTATACAAAAAAAACTTTTCATTTTAAACACACCGAGGTTGTGACTCTTATTTAGGCTGTAAAATAAAGAATAAAAACAAATGTTTTCATGTCTTAGGTTATCTTCGGAGATATTACTGCATCAAGCGTGTCTATACTCAAGCTATTCCAAGAGCAAAAAAAAAATTATGTGTCAGTTTACTTTTTTACCCTCCCCCAACACTACCCTGCTACTTGTACAAGCCTCCACTAACCAGAGCATGTATGCTGTAGTGCTACCACTGGACTTTACGGCTCTGTTCGTTGGTTGATTTCTGAGCATATAAGTTTAGTTGATGTTAGTTTATTGTGAGAGTAAACGTTGTTGACTGATCGATAAGCAGGCTGAAGTCGAGCGAAAATGCGGTACATATGGACGGCACCAGGTACGCTACAACGATCGGCATGCACACATTCAATGCAACCTGCCACCACATGCCAGGTTCAACACGTGATTGCAGCGTTTTTATAGTTTTCATAACCAACAATACTCGTTGTAAGCATTTAGTGCCACCAAAGGTCGTATTCCATCCTACTGTAGCTGTTTGATCGAGGGAGGAGGGGGGCATATGTGCCCAGCGGCACCACATCCATGTTTGCCAACTGGCACTGTGAATAACCAATCAACATTACAGGACATGCACACGCACGAGTGTCGCGTAGTGACACACAAGATCATGACAAATACCTAATTCATGATAGAACAAGAACATCGAAGAGCTCTCTGCACTCCACCGTCAAACGACCACAATGTCGGGCGCTGCCTCCATGAAGTTGGTGCGGCCTATTACTACTGTAGATCTGACATTCACGGTCGGCTTCATCTATGTTGTTTTTAACCAACCGACGGTGATAATACCTCCCGGCACATCACTATCAGTTTTTGGCTAAAATCGAAAGTGATAGGACCAACCGATACTGATATTGGGTCATCACTATGGCCCCGTTCGGCTTACCCTATATTCGGCTTGTTTTTTCAGCCGGAACAGTGTTTTTCTCTCACAACAATTCAGCCAGAACAATATTTTTCAGCCAGTTTCGGCCAAGATTCAGACCAGCGAACGGAGCCTATCGGCTTTTGGCTAAAACCGACACCGATACAGTATCAGTGTCGGTTTTAGCCAAGAACCGACAATGATATTAGGTCATCACTGTCGGTTTTTTAAGATACGCTGCAAGAAAACATCATAACTTTCTCCTATGATGTTTGACAGAAACGAACTTTATATAAAGTTGTAGTACTCGATGAGATCTACAACTTTGTAGTTCAAACTTTTTGATTTTGGGATCGTTTGGATGTCCAAATACACACCATAAGATTTTGTAGAGTTAATACCAAAGAAGTCCATATGCTCTATAGTTATAAGTGAGTGTGCAGTGATAGTTAAGGATCTCCGATGGAGAAGTGACCAAAACAAAAGTTGTAGATATTAAAAACTTATACAACTTTGTAGTTTAGAATATTTGAATTCGTTATGATGTCACTCTATTTGATTCACAAGATTTTATAGAAGTTAATACCAACTAAAGGCATATGTTCCATAGTCATAAGTGAGTGCGTAGCGGTATTTGAGAATATCGGATGGAAAAGCAAACAATTTTGACTGACCACAGAGGGGCGAGGCACCAACCCATTTACAAGGAGCTAAGCTAGCCAAGCAATGGAATGGAAAGCACGGTAAGCAATGCAAGTGGAAACAACTGGTGTGTCCCACTGTAGTGTGATATTGTCCACCAAAGCGTTCTGTTCTGTACATTACAGACAGCTCAAACGAGGCAGGAGACAGAAAGACAGACAGGCGAGAAGCAACGACGACGAGACGAGCCATGTGATCCGGTTGAAAATCGGCCATGGCCAGCGGCGGAGTTGCTTGTTGCTTCACGCTCGCTCAAGGCCGCCGTTCTTTTCTTTCGTTTCATTATTCTTTCCGGCCTCCGCCGGGACGCTACTACTGCTCATACTTATCCCACACATCAGCAGCTCATGTACAGGGGACAGGGGAGAGAGAGGGGACTCGGACTCTCCTCTCGCTCGCGTGTCAATCTGTCAGCGTCTGTTAGTCGTCTCTCTCTCTCCAGTCCTGTGGCGACCAAAGCCCAGCCAAAAAGGCAGCGGCACGGAGGAGCTAGAGAAATTCTACGGTTGAGTTCAGGGCCAGCCAGAGGCCCAATTCCGTTCCAGCTTCTGGCTTCTGCCGTTCACTCCCACTCGTGCGTGTCGCAGGGGAAGCAGCCCTCCTGGGAGATGTCAGTGATCTGGACGCCCGTGTCATAGACCTCGCCGGCGCGCCACCGCCGCGGCAGCACCTCGCGGTCGGCCCACACCCACTTGCCGTCGTAGCCGCCCGTCACCACCACCCTGAGCTGGAGCGGCCCCGGCGGCGCCTGGCTCGTGCTCCACGCCGGCCCGTTGTCGCGCGTCATGAACTTCCAGTTGGACGAACCCACCTGCACGTCCAAAGTTTTTTTCTTCTTCTCAAAAGGCTCCTTTATTTCAAACCAATTCATTCAGACCCGAATTTCCTTTCCAAACACCTTTCGAATTAATCCAGAGGAAAGAAAAAAGGCGAGCCGTACCTGCGCGACGTCGACGGCGACGATGTCGGTCTGGCCGCCCTGGTAGAGGAACCTGATGGCGAGGTCCCCCGGCGCGCGGCTCTTGTCCTCCACCCTCACCGACAGGTTCCTGTGCTTGTACTCGCACGGCACCCTGCACATGCGCGGCGCTGACAAAACTCAGCCACCAATCATCGTCCCGGTTGGGTGTTTGATGTGTTTCCATTCGCAATTCATTCAAGGGAGAGTTTATGGCGGCAACCAACCGCCCAACTGTTCTTGCGCCTGTCGTCTTCTATGCTACTCCTACCGTAGCATGAATATGAGCCTGCTCGCTTGCTCGTAAATGATCGTAAATTTCCAGTTAGGAATAGTGTTTTTTTCTCACACCAAACTAGCCAGCAGTAAATAATTCAAGATACGATACGGCCTCCCGATCAGGCTATGAACGAAAGGCATGGCACGGTTGGTGAAATTGGTTTAATTGATTGGTGTTTATTTCCTTTTTCTTTACCTCTTGTACTCGACGTCGACGGTGCGGAGGCCGGCGAGGCGCTTGGCCATGGCGGGGCGCGCCATGGCGGCGAACGCGGTGCTGCTGAGCACGAGGTCGGTTCGGTTGGTCCTGGCGCGGCCGGTGACCACCACCCTGGCGCCCGCCGCGGCGCAGAGCTTCTTGTCCTTGCAACGCACCTGCGCATAGTGGGGGCACGCCGAGACAAGCCGAATCAGGGGACACGAACAGCACAGGTAATAAATATAGACGACTGATTGGGAATCGAGAGCGCGATCAGCGCCGGTATATCAGCTATAATCTATCTACCTACGGACTACGGTACGATAAAACAGCCTCAGCAAGCCGGCTTTAATACCAGAGGTCCAGGCCCGGGGGCCCGGTGGTGATTGGTACCTGGAAGCAGGCGCCGCAGCCGACGCCGGCGCGGTACAGCGCGGGGCTGGCGGCGGCGAGGAAGCCGGAGCTGAAGGAGGCGGCCTCGGTGCCGTACCCGCAGGAGCCGCCTGCATCATGTCACTATGTCAGGCCACAGCAATCCGAAGCGATAAGAATCCACGGTGAATTGCTAGAGACGAAGGAAGCAGAGCAAGCGATGGAGCCGTCGTGTACCGGCGAGGGTGAGGGAGGAGGTGTAGTAGGCGGCCTTGGAGTGGCGCACGCAGCGGTCGCAGGCGGACGCGAGGAGCGAGAGCCACCAGACGAGGAGCAGCAGCGGGAGCGTGGTGGAGGCGGCGAGGCCGGCAGGGACGGCCATCGTGTCTCTCGGCCGATGGATGGATGACTTGATGGTTGGCTGCTTGGCCTTGGCTCAGGCGAGAGCGAGACGAGGGAGAGAGGGGGGAGCTTGTGCTTCACGACTGCTTTTGTACACCACCACGACCCAAACCTCGCCTAGTGCGGCCACAGTCACTAGAACAGCGAAGTCGGGCCACCGACTCCACCTCCGCGGCTCCGCCCAAAGACCAGGCCGGCCGCCCGTGCAACAGCGCGGCACGGGCGGTGGTGGAAACTGGAAAGGCGCAGCGGGGCGTCAGCGGAGCGGACCACTGCGCCGGACGGGGCCCCTTTGGCCGCTTGCACGCCGGGGCATCAAACGTGCGTGGGCTTCCTTTCGTGACGTCCTTCTTCTTTCCCCCCCTCTCCGGTGGCAAGTACAGACACACGGACTAGTATAATTCTGCTGAACGGTGAGGAGGCAAAGGCCACAGCTTTTGCAGACCCTGCAGAGACTTCCGTTTTGGAGATAGATATGCTGCACTGGAACTGCACTTGTTTGCTACCGGAGCCAGCGTGTTCCGGCACGCTCTCCCTCCTTGCTCTTTTGGCCGTGGGACGGCACACGGCGGGGGCCAATGGGGCCATTGTGCGTGGTCACGGCAGCACGGGTTTTGCAAAGTTGAATCAAAATGGTTGCGTTTTTTCTGGGGATTTTCCGGACGTGTCCTTGTTCCGTATCTTGTCGTACACCGCTTGATGGCACTGATCAGTACGACTAGTCTACAACTCCTATACGCGTTTTAGAGGTGACTACTCTCCATCAGTCGTGCGCCCGCACGGCTAGAAAATTACGTACTAGGAGAAAAATATAAGCATTACGTGTTACTAGGAGACGTATTATTAATTTATGTATTTTCTCACTTTATTTATTTCTCATAGAATAGACATATTATTAGGAGTCGTACGAAAAGTAATTTGCAAACTAAGGAGTTATTTTCCATTATCTTTTGTACTGGCTAAGGTGGATTATTCATATACAAAATTCAAGGATTATTTTATATTTGCTTTTGATAGTGGCAGAGGTAATTTAGATATAAATTTATGGGGATATTTCAAGTTATCTTTCATAATGTTAGAGGTGGGTAGTTTAGATGCAAACTTTGGGATTATTTTTATGGACAACGGCAGGTGTATTTATTTATAAAATATAGTAGATCCAATGACTATTATGGGTAATGATAACTACAATCTACAAAATTGAAGGCGGTATGTTTCTGATTATTATTTGAGTTTCTAGGATTATATTCTAATGCGCCTCTTGAGAATTAATATGAAAACTCCTTAGGTCATCTAATTAGGAATAATAAGATAGGATGGGAGAGAACTAAATGTTCTCGTGAGAATATAGTGCACTAAATGTTAACAAATATTTTCTTGTTTTACTTTTTTATAAAACATGGTGGATATTATTCTTATTTATATAGTGCACTAAATGTTTAAACCTATATATTTAGTCAAATATTGGACTGTACAATTCAAAACTGTCAATTACTCTGAAAGAATAGCATTAATACATGGGAGTAACAGGATATTATGGGGTTACACCTGGCCTCCCACCCTCGCTATAGGCTAGGCGGGGGGGGGGGGGGGGGGGGGGGGGGGGGGGAGGACGAGAGTTTCCCACAGGGAGAGGATCGATGAGGCAGAGAAATGGACAAGTGTGCGCGACGCTTGGAGTGGAATCAATTGCGAAATTATGGCCATTAAATCACTAAAAATCGTGTCCGGAACCGTTCCACCCACCGGGTATCTATAGACCATACCCGAGGGTGAGGTGAAATTACAAAGGAGTTGGACGATTACCCGCAGTGCTGTACAAATAGCCGGGGGCATAGTGGCAACTTCTTCCTCCCCTGCCAACTGCTCCGACCTAGGCGCCACTGGCTCTTGCTCTTTACACACCCTCGCCTCATCCCCCACCGACGGCTACTCTCGGTGTTTTCGGACCACCGACGAGTAAATTTATATTTGCGCGTCAGGCTCGGATGGTGTGCTCGGAGGACACAAGGGTTTATACTGGTTCGGGCGGAACGTCCCTACGTCGCGAGTGAAGTGTGGGAGGGCTTCGTCATCCTCGACGATCCGCCGGTTCACGTCATGGGCCACGGCGTGCGCACGCCCACCATCTCCGTGGTGCTCGATCTCTCACCCGAGCTCCGCGCGTTCCTGCACGAGCTGGAGTCGTGCTTCTTCGAGCTCTTGGAGCCACGCCCTCAGCTGCTCTACCAGCAGGCGAGGTGGGGCCCCTGCATCCCCCTCGACCTTGTCGTCGAGGTCGTCTATTGGGGTAGCCCCTCCCTCGTGGATGCTTTCGATGTATCCCTCGGGGGTACCTGTCATGAAACATTCTCGCGAGAGGTGATGGCTCCTCCTGCTCGAGTCAGAGTCGGAGGGCGACTCCGATTCTCCCACGAGAAGGTCGTGGAAAGATTCCACGACGTATTTAGTCATCCCCACGAACTCGTCGTTCATAAGGGATGGGGGCGTGTGCTACGCCACAAGGTGGCCAACGGTCTCTGTGGCGTTGCGCAGACCAAACAGGAGCGTTGTCGGGGCACTCCAGATGAGGTATTCCGGGGAGAGCGGCTCTCCTCCGGCAAGCTACGTCATAACGTTGGTGAACGAGAAGGTGAGACGGTGCAGGTCCTCCCGGGACGGTTGGGGTCCCAGGAAGGCACCGAGCTAGCACTCTAGCCTCCGGTAATCGAAGCCGAGGAGCTGGTCGCTCCTGGGGGGTCGGGCCTACGGTGCGTACAGCTGCAGCTCCTCAAGCGTCTCGGCGATCGCGTCAAGGCCGATGGAGTCGAGAGGCTGGACAGCGGCGAGAACCTGCGCCAACTATTCCTTCATCGTAACGATGAAGTCTAGGTTCTCGAAGCGCACGTGCGCGCCCGGGACCCAGCTGACGCCGTGACTAGCCATCCAAGGCCTGTTGTGGACGTCGAGACGCACAAAAAGCCCCTACCTGGCGCGTCAACTGTCGGTGTTTTCGGACCACGGACGAGTAAATTTGTATTTGCGCGTCTGGCACGGATGGTGTGCTCGGAGGACATAAGGGTTTATAGTGGTTCGGGCGAAACGCCCCTACGTCCAGTTCGCTGCTGCTCGTGTTACCGACACTTGGTTTACAGTAGAGGTTACAAACAGGCGAGAGATGGAGGGGATCCCATGTCTCTGGTGGAAAGAGTGAATGGATGCTGAGAGCTCGCTTGCCGCTCAACCGTGTGCTCGTGTCGTGCTCTTGTGTCAAGATCCCCCTTTCATGGGGCGCCCTGCTTTCCCTTTTATAGGCCAAGGGAAAGCGCGGGTTACAGAGGAGAAAAATGAGAAGAACGAGAGAGAGAAGAAGGCTTCCAGGGTTGCCGGGTCCTTCTTCTCCTTCATACGGGTCATGTCGATACTGTAGATATCAACAGGGACGGCTCCATGTCGTGGCCTTGTTCGTCATTGGCACCATGCGCAGGCGTCATCTGCTGATCATGGCCCGGTGGATGTCGTGGTGAACTGACGCGTCTGTCAGCGTCCGTACGAGGATTAGGCAGAATAGCACCGACACGCCTGACACTGTTCTTGATGTGAATCCCCTGGTATGGCCCGTCATAGTCACGGGTTACATCGAGGCGTGCCATCTTCTTTCCTGGCATCAGAGTTTTGACCTAGGCCTATACGCTTGGACCTGGAGTGGTTGATAGCGGTATGGATCCCCGTCGGACGAGACAGAACCCGCGTCCTCGAGGTCGGGCGAGACGGAGCCCGTGACCTTGGGCGAGACGAAAACCGCGTCCTTAGGGTCGGGCGAGACGGAGCCCGCGGACTTGGGCAAGACGGAACCCGCGTCCTTGGGGTCAGGCGAGACGGAGCCCGTGTCCTTGGGGTAGGACGAGCCATCCGGGGAAATCAGCGTGGACGCTAACTTCCTTGCTTTTGGTATCCCTAATATCGATACCCGACAGCTACCTTTGCAGTACAGGCCCTCCAAGGGTGAACCGGATCCTGGGCCGGTCCGTCCCCCTCGCATCTTTTCATCCCCTTCCCCCAATCGCCATTCCTGCAAAAACGAGACATCGGAGGTTCGTAAACGGCCAAAGGTCAGGCGGGGTGGCATTCCGGAAGCGCCTCCCCCCAACAGGATATCAAAGCCTTATAATGGATTTGCTCGTAGGCGAATCTCAAAATAATATGAGAACGAAACCAATGATAGCGTTTCTAAAATATCGGAATAATATCAAACCCTGAATAATTAATTCGTACAGCTATACGTCGTAATAATCCGAAAAAATGCAGTATCTGATAACAAAAGAAAAATGGGATGCAATATTGTCAGTGAGAAATGATCATCAGCAGGTGGGTCGCCAAGCTTGTGCTGGCTGGTGAGCTTCCCTTGTTGCTGAGCGTTGGATTCATTCCACTTCTGGTCCACCCCATCCATTGTCCACTCCATTATTGTACATCATTTGTCCTTTTCATCATTAGTTAAACAGCCACTGATAAACCGGAGTAATCAAGAACCAGTTTCGCAAAAAAAAAAAAACACGATTATCAAAGATGAGGAGGCAGCAGTGCCGTATGGTGTTGGCGTTCATGCACAATCGCCACATTTTTTAATTGAATAGAAAAGGCCTCGGCGATGTTGGGGGTTGGTGAAGCCGGATCGGATGGTCTCCATCGCTCGGTTAACTTTCTCGAAGGCGCCGGTGCTCGTTGGAGCCGCCGCCGGCTTCCTTTTCCCAACTCAACTCCGAGCAGTGGACTAGGCATGACACGCATCCAAGCTCCGGCCGGCGAGGCGGCGACTTCACACTCGGGTGCAGCACGGAGTCGGAAACACTGGAGACGCTTGAGGCACACGATTTTTCCCCGGGTAGCGATCACCGTGCATCATCAGTTGGAGTTTTGACGCAGATTTGACAGGTTTCGGTGCACCAGACTGACGGACTGGACGTTCACATGGGCAGTGACAACTGACAAATTACCGACGACTGATTTTTGCTGGAGCCTTCGCTCAACCGCACGCAGGAGAATCTTTTTGCGCAATGTTCTTGGACTAGCACTAGCAGCAGCAAACATGTTCAGAGTTCAAACCAAGCATGAGAATTCAAAGTGGCTGGCCGCCTGGACGGCTTGCTTCTGTGACATGCCATATCGATATGCACATCATCAGTTGAGTCACAGGCACGTTTGCACACATGCATGTACCACCAACCATCACAGTACTACTGCAGTATAGTTTCTTTCGTTTTTATATAAAAAAGAAAGAAAGAAACATATTGCAGTGTTCATGCATATATACTTTCAGATACGCGCATGCGCCAAGCAAGCAAGGAAGATTGCCTAACCTAGTGCCAATTTTGTATGCATACCGTATTGGTGCCTTTCAGTATGATAGGTATATATGCCACTAAAGTTGTGGTCATACATACATACTCCCTCCGTCCCAAAAATAGAAGTCGTTCTCGCTTCCCGAAGAGTCAGCATTTTTCAACTTTGACCACTTATATGTAAAAGAATATTAATATTTATAATACATAATTAATATCATTAGATACATCGTTGAATATACTTTTATAATAAATTTATTTAGAGATATAAATGTTACACGTATTTTCTACAAAGTTAGTTAAAGATGAGCAAATTTGACATGCACGTATTCCTAACTATATTTTAGGACGGAAGAAGTTACGCTCCTGTTATTATTAATCTAGAGGAAAAGTAGCAAGCACCGGGAAATGGGGCGTGCAGAGGAAAAGTAGCAAGCACCAGGATGGTGGACGGGTCTGCAGGTACGGAAGCTGAGTGGGGATGATTGTGAGGGGATAAGACTGAAATGGAGTCGGAGCAAAACTGAAGTGGCCGCCTTTGCATGATGTGGAGAGAAAGCAAGGGCAGCAGCCCTACCCGGAGAGGATGATATGCAGCGTGATCGCTGGGCTGGCCAGCCTCCTCACAAAAAACACTGTTCATCAGAACCGGTCAGCAGTATTTTTCTCTCGCATAAACGAACCAACAACGATATGAACCAGCCAAATGAACATGGCGATGATCAGGCTTATAATGTACGGCATGCTTCTCACACGCATGGGACCTGCAGTGGCCTGTGCTGGCACGTCACACGGCCACACACACACAAAAGAAAAGCAAATTCGTCGATGTTCATCTGATTTGAATATAGGATGATATGGGTGCACACTATTGTGTGGGGACATTAATTTTGGATAATGTCCTTTCGAACATAAAAGAGGATAATGTCATGACATGCATGCAATGGATCACGTAGCGTATTTTATTGCGGCCGGTGGTGGAGCTCGGCTGGAAATTTCGATGGGGGCGAACAACGGACACAAATCTTTAATCACATCCTACGCACACATGAATATCTAATATATGACAAATTTAAAGATTAATCGAAGACAGACGGTACCTCTCCTTATGAACTTAATATAATCTATTGATTCAACAAACACCAACTAAACAAGAGTCCAAAATCCAATTATCCAAAAGCTAAAAAACTTGTAAATTTGAATAATAACAAAGCAGTTAGCATGTAATTAATTATAATTATATGTGATAATACATCTAAAAACACACACTACAATAACAAGACATACCACTAGCCTACTATTAAAGAACTAATCTCAATTACAGGATACAAGTAAAATCTCACCTGCTCACCTTCACCATCTCCAACCTCGTACTCCGTAACCAGCTGCTGGCTGCTGCCCTTCCATGCACAGCCACTGAGAGAATAGGCATGGGCGAGCGACAACCTACAGTCTTGAAGGTTGTCGTGGCAAGGGGCGACAGCACTGGCAGCGGCGCGCTAAGGGCCGCGCGGCGGTGGCCTGATGCACGTCGCGGTGATGAACTGACAGGGTCGGGGGATTGGGCATCGAGAGCTAGGTGATTCCTTGATGCTGTGCTGATGGGCTCTATTCTTCTATTGGGCCTTTGGCCTTCACTCATGCGGCTCTGGACCCTCTCCAAACAGTGTGTTCTAGTCCAGTCAGGTGTCCAGCTGTGTCGTCGGAGGCCGAACGCCGCCGCTTGAACGCCGCGCCTGAGGAAGAAGACAGGGGTACTAGGTGCTCCCGCCGGCGGTAGGTGGGGTAGCTCCGCCTCTTATTGCGGCGTAGGCCACATAATCTAAAGAGCACAGATTGTCCTTGTCGGTGTTTCGGACCGGGGGGTCCTCAACCAACTAGTAAATTTGTACTGCGTGTTCCCGATCCCGGATGGTGATGCAAAGAGACACAAGGCTTATACTGGTTCAGGCAATCGGTGCCCTACGTCCAGTCTGAGAGATCGATCTTGTATTCCTTACACCGAAGTGCTTGTAGTAAGGGGTTACAAGCTGGGTGAGAGAGGGAGCTAGTCCCAGGTCTCGGCGTGGAGCGGTGCGGGCTGCTTGAGATGTTGCTCTCAGGCAGCGGGGAAGCGTGCGGGTTACAGAGTGTTGCTTGTGCGCGCGTGTGTTCGTCCCCTAGAAACGGCCCAGGTCCTTTCCTTTTATAGTTGAAGGGGGGACAAGGGTAATACATGTGCTAACTACACGGCGTCGTGCGAACGGAGACGGCGTGTCCGAGCCCTGTAGCCTGTCCGTCCTTGAAGTACTAGGGCGACGCGCTGGTCACATACGATCTTGTGCGTCATGGGAGCTCCAGGGCTACCTCGAAGCGAGTGTGGCGGTCGGTGTGCGGGTCACTGTAGGTTGACTGCGTGCGAAGCCGAGACTCGGTTGGTGCCTAGGCCGAACCATCGTGGGGGTCTCGGCAGACGTGAATCTCGAGGTAGCCGAGGCCCCGACGTAGAGTGCCGAGGCTCGGAGGGAACGATTGATCTTATGCGCTGATTCTGAGGCTATGATGACCCAGACTAGACTCCTCATGCCGCGTTGTCTTCGGGGCGGGGGTTACGGGGCACAGTGTAGTGCGGGCCCTGATCGTGGGCACAACACCAGAACACAGTGCCCGATAATTCCCGCCGCGCCTTGTCCTAGTCGGTATGACGTTGATGCGACTCCTTGTCCCGTCGGCTACTCCGTGGTGTCGAGCCATCGTCCGGCTAAGATTGCGGGAGTGGTTGACGCATTAATGGGACGTGACGCGCTGTTGGGAAGACTGGTCGAGGCGGGCGCGACGGGTTATTGCCAAGCTGGCCTCGAGCGATGCGGAGAATCGCTGTCTCGTTCGAGACTGTACGCACAGGGCCTCGGGCGAGACGGGGATTGGGTTCCTTGTCGAGGCCTCCCACGAGAGGCCTCACGCAAGGCGGAGATTCGTCAGGGCGTCGACACCTCCCGTGCGAGGCCTAAGGCGAGGTGGAGAGCCGGTGGGCTCGGACGGGGCCGGTGGTTAACCAACGACTTACCTTCTGGCTTTGTTGTTGATGGGGTTTAAGTGACTCTTTTGGTGCACGCTCGGGGTACCCCGTTTTATGGTACCCGACAGTAGCCCCGAGCCTTAGGGGGAGTGCGAGCACTCTCCCTAAGGGTTTGTTGAGACTTGGCTTGCAGCTGCTCCTGTAGGGATTGTGTTTTGTTTTTTGGGGTTTCGGTGGGTGCGCGCGAGCGCACCCGCCGGGTGTAGCCCCCGAGGCCCTGGAGGAGTGGATTTACTCCTCTAGGGGCTTTTTCCTTATTGAGTGAGAAGTTTTTATCGTATTTGTCGAGCCCACAAGTGTTAGTTCGGGTCGTGGGGTTTTGGCAAGGTCGTAGGAAGAGCCCCCGAGCCTCTGCACGGAGCAAGAGGGCGATTAGGGGTTCCCCTGACTTTTTATGTGGCCCTCATGCTTCCTTTTCGCTCGGAAGGAGGAGGGGAATATGCCAGGCTACCCTCGGTGGGTGCGAGCGGTGACATCTCCGGTGAGCTGTTATCGGGTAAGTCCGAGTGGAGGCCCGTGCCCCGTTCACTAGGGGTCGGCTAGTGGTCCAGAGACACACTCCAAGAATACCGGAGGGTTTCTCTAGTGTGTGTCGGGGCCGTTCACTGGGTCCCGGTGGCTCGGTGCCTCCCTACGGTGGGATCCCATTCGGAGACCTCCCTGCCGGTCTCGGACACAACTTAGGACGTCCTGAGCGATCGTTTGCTCGAGCCTTGGCCATATGTGGGCTCGCCCATAGTCGCCCCTAACTCTATTGCCCTAGGGCGGCTGTCGAAACCCTAGGGGGCCCAGCCTTCGAACCCCTAGACCGTAATGGGCTCGATGCCCTTTATCGCGTTTGTAATGAAACTTCTAGCGCGGGCTTAGGTTGCTTGTCTTTGTCTTGGGCGCAGGAGGAGCCCCCGAGCCTCCGCACGGAGTGAGAGGGCGGTCAGGGGTCCCTCTGACTTTTTTGTTCGACCCTCACATATCCTTTTTGTTCGGACGGAGGGGTTGTTTGCCGAGCCCATTCGGGTGCGAGCCTGGGTCGCTAGGTCTCGGCAAGGTTGCAGGAAGAGCCCCCTAGCCTCTGCATGGAGCGAGAGGGCCATCGGGAGTTCCCCTGGCTTTTTGTACGCCCCTCGCGTGTGAGGGTTTGTTTGCCGAGCCCCCCTTGGGTGCGAGCCTAGGTCGCAGGGTCTCGGCATATCTGCAGGAAGAGCTCCCTAGCCTCTGCACGGAGCGAGAGGGACAATAGGAGTTCCCCTAACTTTTTGAATCAACCCTCGCGCGTCCTTTTCGTTCAGAAGGAGGGGTTATTTTGCTGAGCCCCCTCGTGCGCGAGCCTAGGTCGCTGGGTCTCGGCAAGATTGCAGGAGGAGCCCCCTAGCCTCTGCACAGAGCAAGAGGGCCGTCAGGGGTTCCCCTGACTTTTCGTACGACCCTCGCGCTTCTTTTTCGTTCGGAAGGAGGGGTGGAATATGCCAAGCTACCCTCGATGGGCGCGAGCGGTGGCATTTCCGATGAGCTGTTATCGAGTGAGTCCGAGTGGAGGCCCGTGCCCCGTTCGCTAGGGGTCGGCTAGTGGTCTAGAGATGCACTCCAAGAGTACCAGAGGGTTTCTCTAGTGGGTGCCGAGGCCGTTCGCTGGGCCCCGGTGGCTCGGTGCCTCCCTACGGTGGGATCCCATTTGGAGACCTCCCTGTCGGTCTCGGACACGACTTAGGGCATCCCAAGCGTTTCGCTTGCTTGGGCCTCGGCCCCGTGCAGGCTCGCCCGCGGTCGTCCCTGACTCTGTTGCCCTAGGGCGGCTGTCGAAACCCTTAGGGGCCCAGCCTCCAAACCCCTGGACCGTAACAGGCTCGATGCCCTTTATCGCGTTTGTAATGAAACTTCTAGCGTGGGCTTAGGTCGCTTGTCTTTGTCTTGGGCGCAGGAGGAGCCCCCGAGCCTCTGCACGGAGCGAGAGGGCGGTCAGGGGTCTCCCTGACTTTTTTGTTCGACCCTCACATATCCTTTTCGTTCGGACGGAGGGGTTGTTTGCCGAGCCCATTCGGGTGCAAGCCTAGGTCGCTAGGTCTCGGCAAGGTTGCAGGAAGAGCCCCCTAGCGTCTGCATAGAGCGAGAGGCCCGTCGGGAGTTCCCCTAGCTTTTTGTACGCCCCTCGCGCGTGAGGGTTTGTTTGTCGAGCCTCCCTCGGGTGCGAGCCTGGGTCGCAGGGTCTCGACATATCTGCAGGAAGAGCTCCCTAGCTTCTGCACGGAGCGAGAGGGCCGTCAAGAGTTCCCCTAACTTTTTGAATCAACCCTCGCGCGTCCTTTTCGTTCGGAAGGAGGGGTTATTTTGCTGAGCCCCCTCGTGCGCGAGCCTGGGTCGCTGGGTCTCGGCAAGATTGCAGGAGGAGCCTCCTAGCCTCTGCATGGAGCAAGAGGGCCGTCAGGGGTTTCCCTGGCTTTTCGTATGACCCTCGCGCTTCTTTTCGTTCGGAAGGAGGGGTGGAATATGCCAAGCTACCCTCGATGGGCGCGAGCGGTGGCATTTCCGATGAGCTGTTATCGGGTGAGTCCGAGTGGAGGCCCATGCCCCGTTCGCTAGGGGTCGGCTAGTGGTCCAGAGACGCACTCCAAGAGTACTAGAGGGTTTCTCTAGTGGGTGCCGAGGCCGTTCGCTGGGCCCCGGTGGCTCGGTGCCTCCCTACGGTGGGATCCCATTCGGAGACCTCCCTACCGGTCTCAGACACGACTTAGGGCGTCCCAAGCGTTTCGCTTGCTTGGGCCTCAGCCCCGTGCGGGCTTGCCCACGGTCGTCTCTAACTCTGTTGCCCTAGGGCGGCTGTCGAAACCCTTAGGGGCCCAGCCTCCGAACCCCTGGACCGTAATAGGCTGGGTGCCCAGTTCCTTCATCTAAAAGGAATAGGGTGGGGGAATGTCTCCCCCATCGGCTCGATAATGGCTGGCGCGCCTTTTGAGGCGATTTTCTAGGGAGACGAAATGACGCCTGCTGCTGCAGCGGTCGGGTGCGACGTGGTGTTAGCGGATGGGACGTAACTTGTCCCGCGATTAATGAGGAAAAGGTGGGCACATGGGCGGTAAAATCGGATCGGGGTTAACCGCACCGGATCTGGGGGAAACTTCCCCGATTTCATCGCTCGTCTGTTTCGCCTTTACCCTGCATAAATACGCAATGAGCCTCGCCCCTCCCCACCTTACCTTGCCTGCGTTAGCTCTGCCCCCATTGAGCCATCGCTAGAGTAGTGGGCACCGGGAAGAAGAAGGGAGAATGGCGAGCCAGAGAGAGAGAGACAGAGACAGAGAGACAGACTCACCACCGCATTCGAACCCTCCACCGCACTCATGGTGGCGATGTCGAGGAGCGCGGCAGCCGAGTGCAGCACGTTCCGCCCTAACTCTCGGACCAAGTCTCGGCATGTGGTGCCAGAGAGGAAAGCCTGGATGATTTCTGAGTCACCGACGCTAGGCAACTCGGTGCACTATTTAGAGAAGCGCCGAATGAAGTCTCGGAGAGACTCGTCTGGTTTCTGGCGACAGCTCTTAAGGTCCCAGGAGTTTCTAGGGCGCACGTATGTGCCCTGGAAATTCCCGATGAAGATCCTAACCAAATCGCGCCAGTCGTGGATCTGTGAGAGAGGAACGTGCTTGAGCTAGGCTCACGCCGAGTCTAGCAAGAGCAAGGGGAGGTTGCGGATGATGAGCAGGTCATTGTCCGTGCCACCTAGCTGACAAGCTAGACGGTAATCGGCAAGCCAGAGTTCGGGATTGGTCTCACCGCTATACTTCATGAGGTTGGCTGGTTGTCGAAACTGGGCCAGGAAATGAGCAGCGTGGATGGCTCTGCTGAAGACCCGAGGGCCAGGCGGTTCAGGAGAAGGACTGCGGTCCTTCTCACTGTCATAACGGCCACCTTGGTGTGGATGGTAGCCTCGGGCGGGCCCCTCATTGTCGTGACATCGTCGCCTGCTGACCACCTCATGGTCTCCCTGCACCTCGCGTTGGTTGCCGAGGCGGTCGAGCCGCAAGGGGACCTCATGGGCTGTTGGCTCCCGAGTGGGCTCGGGATGTATCGGGGCCTCTCTATTCTGCCGAGGCGGTGCCATGGGAAGGTCCGAGGCGCCCCCGCGCCGTTGAGAGGCGGAACTCTTGGCTTGCTGCACTGCAGCGGTTTCGAGGAGATCCCGGAGTTCACCGCGGACCTGTCGCCCCTCTGTGGTGGAGGGCGTGGGCATTGTGTGGACTAGCATCGCCGCAGCCGTGGCACTCTAGCTAGCACGATTGAAGATTGGGGGTTGCTCACTCCCTTCGTCATCATTGATGCGGTGGTGCACGTCGCGGGCCCTCTGTCGGGCTCCTCTGCCCTCACCACGTCCTTGCTGCTCCTGCTCGAGAGTGTCTCGAAGCTGCTGCAGGAGGAGTCGGTCTTGTTCAACTTTGGCCTGGAGCTCACGGAGCTGTTCCAGGTCTGGGCGTTGAGGTCGTGCGGGGGCGAGGTTCTCGTTCCGCGCTGCCGGTAGGACAACGCGTGGAGGTGTGGCGGCGCTTGCACCCGGGCGAAGCGGGGAACGGCTCGCTACCCCCTCGTCCTCCTCACCCGTCCTCGGCATCCCGAGCTCGATGTGGAAGCACTCGCGAGTGGGGTCGTAAGTACCCTCGTCGTCGGAGTCGGAGTAGCCGAAGTAGTAGTCGCTCGCGGCCAAGAAGCGGCGCATGGTTTCACAGTCGTGGAGGTCAGAGAAATCCACTCCAGCCCATGCCTTGTCCTCCTCCAAGGAGTCAGCGTGGGTGTGGGTCGACACGGTGGTGTCGAAGTCAAGGGCGAAATGCTGGCGGCATCCTGAGGGATCCGCGTGAGCGGAAGCGTAGGCGTAAGCGTAGGAGGTGGCGGCATTTCTCAACCCGAAGGGGTATGGGGATGGCGCCATTGCCTGGCCCTGCTCCGTCGGAGTTGGCTCCTCAGGACGTGGTGGAGCGGAGCTTGACAACGGGGCGTCGCCGCACGCCGCCGGCGTTTCTCCCTTGTCCAAGCTCAGGCTAGACAGGTCCCTGACCAGGGACCCTATGCCAACAGCTGGGTATGGGATACCGGTGGAGCGCGGTGCGTTGCCCTAAGCTTGTGCGATGTCGTGGTGGTCCTGCCCGTGTCGCGCTCGGCGAGCGCGATGAGTGCGGCCGCCCGGGCGCCGCCTACGCCTAGGCTGTCGGTGCATGATATCGTCGTTGGCCGGTGGGGCTTGGGGTGTGAGGAGCACCATATCGTACTCATGCCCCAGAGACATGAACTCTAGGCTCCCAAACCAGATCACCGTACCGAGACGCAATGGTCGTACAGGGTCTGCCATCCGGGACTTGTGGGGATGATAGAACTGACACGCAGATCCCCCTACCTAGCGCGCCAACTGTCGGTGTTTCGGACCGGGGGTCCTCAACCAACTAGTAAATTTGTACTGCATGTTCCCGATCTCGGATGGTGATGCAAAGAGACACAAGGTTTATACTAGTTCAGACAATCGGTGCCCTACGTCCAGTCTGAGAGATCGATCTTGTATTCCTTACACCGAAGTGCTTGTAGTAGAGGGTTACAAGCTAGGTGAGAGAGGGAGCTAGTCCCAGGTCTCGGCGTGGAGCGGTGCGGGCTGCTTGAGACGTTGCTCTCAGGCAGCGGGGAAGCGTGCGGGTTACAGAGTGTTGCTTGTGCGCGCGTGTGTTCGTCCCCTAGAAACGGCCCAGGTCCTTTCCTTTTATAGTTGAAGGAGGGACAAGGGTAATACGTGTGCTAACTACACGGCGTCGTACGAATGGAGGCGGCGTGTCCGAGCCCTGTAGCATGTTCCTGTGGCGGCGTGGCCGACGGAGTGGTCCGTCCTTGAAGTACTGGGGCGACGCGTTGGTCACATCCGATCCTGTGTGTCATGGGAGCTCTAGGGCTACCTCGAAGCGGGTGTGGCGGTCGGCGTACGGGTCACTGTAGGTTGACTGCGCGTGAAGCCGAGACTCGGTTGGTGCCTAGACCGAACCGTCATAGGGGTCTCGGCAGACATGAATCTCGAGGTAGCCGAGGCCCCGACGTAGAGTGTCGAGGCTCGGAGGGAACGGTTGATCTTATGCGCTGATTCTAAGGCTATGATGACCCGGACTAGACTCCCCATGCCGCGTTGTCTTCGGGGCAGGGGTTACGGGGCACAATGTAGTGCAGGCGCTGATCGTGGGCACAGCACCAGAACACAGTGGCCGGTAATTCCCGCCACGCCTTGTCCTAGCCGGTATGGCGTTGATGCGACTCCTTGTCCCGTCGGCCACTCCGTGGTGTCAAGCCGTCATCCGGCTGAGATTGCGGGAGTGGTTGACGCATTAATGGGACGTGACGCGTTGTTGGGAAGACTGGTCGAGGCGGGCACGGCGGGTTATTGCCAAGCCGGCCTCGAGCGATGCGGAGAATCGCTGTCTCGTTCGAGGCTGTACGCACGGGGCCTCGGGCGAGACGGGGATTGGGTTCCTTGTCGAGGCCTCCCGCGAGAGGCCTCACGCGAGGCGGAGATTCGTTAGGGCGTCGAGACCTCCCGTGCGAGGCCTAAGGCAAGGCGGAGAGCCGGTGGGTTCGGACGGGGCCGGTGGTTAACCAACGGCTTACCTTCTGGCTTTGTTGTTGATGGGGTTTAAGTGACTCTTTTGGTGCACGCTTGGGGTACCCCGTTTTATGGTACCCGACAGTCCTGTTCGCTTGGCTTATAAGCCATATTTTTTCAGCCAATAAACAATATTTTTCTCTCACAACAAAATCAACCAACGGTACTTTCAGTCATAGCTTATCAGCCAAACAAACAAGACAGATAAAGGATGCAACCGTTTCGTTTAGTGATGATGCATCAGCATCAGTGCATCATGTACTAATCATTTGAATCTGTTGGGGGGCTGCTGGTTTATATATCTTCTCTTGCAATGCATTGTGTTCGCTTCGCTGAAAAGTCAGCCTAAAAAATATTGTTTACTGATTTGTTGTGAGAGAAAAAAATATTGTATTATAACTGATAAGTTCAAGCGAAGAGGACTAATTTCTTAAATGCAGTAGCAGTCTCCGTTCCAGCATATTGTACAGACCTACAAAGAGCTATGGTGCATGGATCACGATGGAAATGGAATTTCTGAAACTCTTGAAAGCTTTTCCCAAGCCTATGGAAGAATTATTCTCCTGTCTTTGTTTGGGTGTTATAGCGATCGCTTGGTTTCTAGTGTCCGGTGACCATGGGCATGCTTGGTTTACATCTAAAATTTACCATGTTAAAATTTGATAAGCTAAAAGTTAGATAAAAATATTGCCATAGATTTGGCAAGCCAATTATAAAAGTTTGACAAGTTTCGATAGCAAACCAAATACTAGACAAAATTATGGCTCGTTAAATCATTGGCATGGCAAATTTTGGAACTAATCAGACCTCATAAGCCATTGTGGAATGATACTGAAACGGCCGGGGTGGCATGCATTTGTGCATGTATCGCAATATGACAGGATTACATCACGGGTCCATTGATTCGCGAATGGTATAAAATATAAAATAGTGTAATTAATAATAAGGAAAAGAAATCGAAAGTACTCTCTCATAGTCTCATGAGAGTCTCCGCACGGCTGGTATTGATAGAGCAAAGATTAAAGATTGCAGTAGGCTATTTTCTGGGAAATAAATTTCCCCATTTTCGTGTGTGTGTGCAACGAAAACCCATCCTTGGAAATATGTTGCATTGAGCGCACATGAGGGTGCTTCAGCTTCCTGATACCAAGGCCTTGTTTAGTTGGCGAATTTTTTTGGAAAATAATACTATAGCACTTTCGTTGTTATTTGACAATTAGTGTCCAATTATAGTCTAATTAAGCTTAAAAGATTCGTCTCGTGAATTTTGTCTAAACTGTGTAATTAGTTTTATTTTTTATTTATATTTAATGCTTCATGCATACGTCAAAGATTCGATGTGACAAAAAAATCTTAAAAAATTTTGCAAAATTTTAAAAACTAAATAGGCACCAACACGATAAACGTTGTGACCTCACAGACACGCAGGTAGCCGGGCCGCCCTAATTGACAAATCTTTGCGGTATAGATGCCTGGCGACGGGTGCCCCCGGTTTCTTCAGATACCAGGATGTCGTACGCGCTGTCTTGAGAAGAGCATCATCTCATCCATCTTGCACGTCGCTTACACGCACTATTCCACTGTCACGTAGTACTATTCTGCAACACGCATGATATAGGCCTGGTTTAGTTCCACCCTAAAACTTTAGATAGAATATTAAATATAGACTAAAAAATAACTAATTACACAATTTATAACTAATGTGTGAAACGAATCTTTTAAACCTAATTAGTTTATAATTTGACAAAAAGTGCTACGTAACACATATGCTAACGACGGATTAATTAGGCATAATAAATTCGTCTCGCGTTTTACGGACAGATTTTATAATTTGTTTTTTTTTATTAATATCCAAACATCTCATATCATATTCGATGTGATATACTGAAACTTTAACGTAGATCTAAACAGGCCATAATAATAATAATAACTAACCATACCGCCGGAACGGTAAAGTACAAACACCACCAGCTCAACTGCTCAAGTGCTCAGCGAAGCAAATTCTATTGCGAGCATATACTGTGTGCTTTATCAGTTATTTTAGTAGGATAAAATATTTATGCACAGTCACAGAACGGAAAAGGGAAAGGCGAGAACAAGAAAAGGTGCGGCAAGGAAGGTTCTGATTAGGAGGATTTGACTATATCTCTTTTTCTTTTCATAGATTAATTAATAATTAATTCAAAAAACTATAAAAAATCAAGGGATTAGATTTATTTGAGGTACTACCTCCTAGCAAGTAAAGAGGTTACCATAGTATTGCTCATTAAAAATACTTAGTAAAATGCCCGTTTAATTTTGCTATGAAAATACTTAGTAAAACTATCTGTTATTTCTCTATTTCATATATAATAATCCCTAGTTGGGCTATATTTGGGCTAAAACCATAGCTGGGCTTTGCTGCTTGGGTGGAAAAGTTGCATCTTCCATCAGCCGTTGGACGTGGAATGGAGGGCATCGGGCATGGAGTAAGTCACCGGTGACTTTCCTTCAGCGTGTTTAGTTCCCTGAATTTGAGAATTTGGGCTACTGTAGCACTTTCGTTTTTATTTGACAAATAGTGTTCAATCATGGACTAATTAGACTTAAAACGTTCGTCTCGTAATTTCCAACCAAACTGTGTAATTAGTTTTTTTCGTCTACATTTAATGCTCCATGCATGTATCGCAAGATTCGATGTAATGGCTACTGTAGCACTTTTTGGGAATTTGAGGTGGAAACTAAACACGCGCTTAGAGAATTTGAACCCGCATACGACGCAGGACGGACGGCGGCAGAGGCGACGATTCGCGCCACCGATCCGATGCCCCATATTCTGAACCGCGACGGCATGGGCAGCGAACTGCTCCACTTGCACGGTGTCCCTCCCCTTTGTGTAGACAGGTAGCGCGCGCGCACGGACGCGCAGCGCTGGCAGGCTACGTGTGCGTGCGGGGCGGCCGCCGGGTCCGTTCGACCCCCGAGCGGCGGCTAGGCTGTCAATTCGTGACAGGACGCGCCGGTCTCTCCCGACTCCTGCCCGTGACGCTACGGAACAAACAAAGGGCCGCCCGGCCACCCGGCATTTAGCTGTGGCTTGGGGTAAAGGATTATAAATTTCTAGCTATAACAGTATTTTTCTCTCACATAAATCAGTCAACCATATTTCTTCACGATCCCACCACAAAACGAACCAGCCAACCAAACCTACTGCAGGTCGGCCAACGGCGACCCAGGCCGACCCACCCCAGCCCCCAGCGACCGCGCGCTTGAAGGCGGCTCTTCTCAACTCAAGGCCCAAGCGCCGTGCCGCCGTCTGAGTCTGACTGCCCCACCCCAAACCGGGCTAGCTCCTGCCCGTGTAACGCGCAATGCTATGCCTGCACGGCCCGCTGCTCCCGCCGTGTCCCCTTCTGTTCACGTCGTCGTCCTGGCATCGGTCGTCGATTCAGGACGACGGATCGCGCAGTGCCTGCATTGACTCGCGCGACCACCCTGATTTGGACGTCTGGGGTCGCCGGCCGAGAAGCGGCCCGTCGTCGCCTTGCTGTGCGAGCGTGCCGTCCCCGGCCTCACCTCACCACGCGGATTCTTCTCCAGCTTTCTCTGATCCGTTTCCGCCACGTACTAGCGGCCGAATGCCGATGCTGCTGGTCTGTGGTCTCACCACCGGAGCCGTGGTCCGGCGGCACGTCGTGCTTCCCCCGGGAAACCAAGCCGGGATTGCTGCCTTGCAGTTGCAGGGTCTCTGGTGCCACTGCCACTGCCGTCTGCGGTTTGCTCTCGTCTGCCTTCCCGGTTCTTCCTCTGCTTTTGCGCGAGTCGTTCTCATTTTCCTTGCTAGCTCCCCGATCCTTTTACTCCAAATCCATTCGCGGTCGTCGACGTCGTGCAGCGAGCTAGCTATAGGACGTTTGTAACCGCCTTCCATCGGTCGGTTTCTCCTTCATTCTGTCGGAGATCGCATCGGAGAAAAAGCTCCAAAAGCCAGGGGCGGCCAAGCGTGCGTGCACTCCTCTGATCCTGCGCCGCGCCGAGCGCGAGACCGTCTCGACGGGTGGCGGCGTCCGTCCAGGATACTTGGGCCGCGCAGTGAGTGGGACTTGCGTGTTTGCGTCGATGCAGCAAAGAATCGGGACCGCGCGCGAGTGCCGGCAAAATATATATTTCCTTCCACACGTAACGCCGTGCGGCCGGCGCGGCCATGCTTAGGTCACGGTGCGAGACTTCACTTGGTGATTCGTGGATGCCGAAGAACCAGACGCACGCACCTGCCTGCCTGCCTGCCGCGAGCCCACGATCACCTCGCATGCTTTTCCAAGGGCGGATGCCACTGGTGGACTGACCCTGACCGAACGGGCTGCTGCGAGTGAACCCGATGATAAAGTTGAAGTTGTTCGTGTCACGGCAGGGTCATCGCGTAGACAGATCGCACGAACCCTTAGAACGCATCACCGGGCTGACAGTGACAGAGATGTTGCTACAAGTTTGCCCTGTTTGTTTGGCTGATAAACAATGACCGAAAGTATTATCGGTTGATTTGTTGTGAGAGAAAAATATTGTTTGTTGGCTGAAAAAATACGGCTTATAAGCCAAGCGAACAGGGCGACTGTACGTCTGTATTTACCATTTTACCCTCAAAAGAACGAGGCTGCTTGTTGGATGCTTATGTTCATTTTCACGTTTGCTTGACTGAAAAGCAGCAGTGGATTCTACATGTCATACACGTTTCGGAGATGGGCACTCCGTGGGCCGCGGCCCACTAGACGGCAGACTCCATCAAGCGAAAAGATGCTCAACACTGACTGAAGACACAGGAGCAGGGTGTCTGGGTGAGGTAAAAGGATCAGAACAGGAGCTAGGGCAATGACCTGTGATGATCCGTGCATGAAAATAAAAATTCCTGTGATAGAACACTGAAAATTATCGGAAATTATTTCCTATATGCTGATTATTCAAGCCTAGGTACAGAGGCACTAGTAAATTTTACATCTTTCTTAACAGCAGAGGAAACTCCTTTCTTAAAAAAACGAAGGTACAGACGCACTATTTTTGCCTCCAAATCTTGTATGAGAACAGTCTATACAGGCACACACAGCCGATGGGATCTTCAATTACAAGCATCCTATAATACTGGCAGTGGCGGATGCAGGATGGGAACATGGGGCTAAATAATGAAGATTTAGAGCTAGGACTAGAGATCAATGGTGATTTGAGGCTAAGTAACCATGGTCTAATAAAGAAATCAGGCTCACTGGGGGCTGTAGCCCCGGCAGCCCCCCTTTAGATCCGCCCCTAAATACTGGGGCAGCATAGAGAATGGCTCGCTGCTCGTGGGTGACAACAGTAAACTCGGACATTTCATAGTTTGGATGTCTCGAGCTTGATGAGATCCTTCCTCAGTATCTTGCCGGACGTGTTCTTGGGAATTTCTGTCACAAACGCCACCTTTCTGACCTTCTTATAAGGCGCTACCTGTGAACGTTACATGCACCACAGCAGGTCAGAGAAAATGCAGAAATTCAGTCGGAGGAATGCATGCATTATGTATATACAGTGAACGTGATGTTTCGGTTCCTTGTACCTGTTTCACCACAAACTCCATCACCTCGCGCTCTGACAAATTGCTCCCCTTCTTCCTCACCACGTAGGCCATTGGGAACTGGCCGACCTCCCGATCAGGAAACCTGCCGAAAGCACCAGCACATTCACTAATTTATTAAATACAGACCTGGTACAGTTAAGATGCCATAAGGAGTTTACTGACGCTCACGGTGTAACGGCGACATCTTGGATTTCTGGGTGTGTTAGTAAAAGAGATTCCAACTCTGCCGGAGGCACCTGTCCATAAGGAGTTTACTTTAGCCTGTTCGGCAGACCGTAAACGATCGTGAATTATTTACTGCTGGCTGGTTTGGTATGAGAGAAAAATACTGTTTCAGCTTATAATCCACGATCGTATACAAGCAAGCGAACAGGCTGATTTCAGATGCCAAGGAACACTTAATAGTTCAGTTCAGACTACTATTCTCCAAAAAAATAATGGTTCAGACTACAGAAGAATCATTTTTTTATTATCTTTTTTTCTTCGAATTCTAGGGACGGAACCGCGGCTGCTATGGGATTGCAGCAGGACCAAGTGTTCAGAGTTTTAGTGTTTACAGCAGAGGTTCAGCCAGGCCTTGCCCAACAAGGTGACAACTGTAGAGAGGCATTTCAAGGCAAGATATCAGAGGTCAGCAATGTTTACCTGATACCCTTTGTATTTGATCAACTCCTTCAGCCGATCCACAACGAAGAGATACCCATCCTCATCTATGTAGCAGAGATCCCCAGTCTTGAGCCATCCGTCAGGTGTCAACGTTGACCTTGTTGCCTCCATGTTCTTGAAATACCCTGGGAAGATCAAAGTTGCATGTTCATAAGGTACTGACCAACCTGTTCTAAAAGATGAAATCTACCAACTTGTACTACTACGGAATTCATGTTACCAGAGGCCACTACTTATCTATGACTGTTTGTGATACCCAGACCACACTTCCCGTTAAGGTTCAAAAATGAAAATGAAACTATATTCTGGTTACTGAATCAACAGAAAGTAACATCAAGTGTTGACAACCCGAATTTCTGAACATTCTAATACACGTTCGGGACAGAACAGAGTCAACACTGCTTCACTGCAACCCAGTGTAGGGTGAAAGTCATCCAGAGAGTATGAACATTTCAGTTAAATATAGCTGTTTTGTACGTGCCTTGCTGTCTGCTTATGCTTCTGCCTTTTTCAGAAAGCCAAACCCTGAGCACTTGTTCAAGATCAAAATAATTTAACCATCAAAGTTTTTTTAAAACAATTTCTTTTTTTTTCCCAGACGAAATTAACTTATCTGTGATTAAACATAATCAATAACATATAAAATGATGCTCTTTTCCTGAGCATTGTTAGACAGGTTACATTAGATGCTACTAGTACATTTCAGGGGCAATTACCTGAAAACTCATCCTAACTGTATAAACTGTCTATTTGTGAGATGAGCTCACTTGAGTACAGTAAAAATTTAGCGGTGTGGAACGAAATGAGCATACCGTGAAATTCATGCAAAAATACATAGGAACTTTGTTGTCTAAGCACTGGAGGCAGCAATTCTGGTACTTCTGAGTTGTGCATGTTGTGTCCTACTCTATAAAATGGTTGGAATCAGTTCCTGAACTACGCTTAAAGGGTGGGACTGTGCTAAAGGATTCCAGGGGACACAAACTGTGAGTTACTCGATCACAGTTGAGCACAGCTAATCCATCTTACTGACATATTGGAGAATGGAGAACATCAAACTGCAATTAGATTGCTGATATGAAACAACTGAGGCGGCAGTAGAAGCAAATCTCATACATGCTCAATCTAATGCATGTTCGGGACAGAACAAAGTCAACACTTGAAATCTTACAACTAGTGTGGTGGCAGTCAATCCACAATGTATAAACATTTAGTTAAGCTTGCTGTTGACAGCAAGAATCAGCATCAACACTTGCTGTCTGCTTACGCTTATGCTTCTACTTTCGGAAGGGCAAATCCTGATGAGTACTCGTTCAAGATCAAGATATATTAAACAGCAAAATTGGATTCTGTGGTTAAGCATAATCAATAACATAGATAATGTGGCACGCTCTTTTCCTGAGGTGACATTAGATGCTATGGGTACATTCTCTGAAACTCATTTTAACATAAACTGACTGTATTTGTGAGACGAGGACCACCTGAGTACATATTTAGCGGTCTGGAACAAAATGAGCATACTGATGGCAGGCAATTCCATTACTTTCTGACCTGACCATATTGTGTGCTAGCATTCTACTGAAAATTGTTGGGAGCGGATTCCTGAACTAGGCTTGAAGAAGTGAGACTGTATAAAAGGCTTCCAGTTCCAGGTGACACCAATATGCCATCACAGTTCAGCACAGCTAACACAGATCACTGACATATTGGTGAACATCAAATTGCAATAGATTGCTGACATAAAACAAACTGTAGCAGTAAGCCAGCAACTACATGTTCAACAGACATCATGCATGTCGGCACATGATTACTTGTTATTAAATACAGGAAGTTGGAGCCCAGCATCGAGATCTACAAAGATACATCTTGGTTACTTGGTAACACTGATTTGTTTTCTTGCAAGCTATGTACTATGCAAGTATTATCAGCACATGGTTATCTCTTCTTTTTGCAATTACCCTTATTATCTTATTATTAACACCACACCCTGGTCAAAGACATTCGCAGTTGAAGGCATATGTCTAGAGTCTAGTCATCTGATCTGAAATAAAATCTAAACAATGCACATACGTGATTCCCGAGCTTTGTTACCTTTCATGACGTATGGCCCCCGGATCCAGAGCTCGCCGGTGCCTGAGCGGGCGGGCCGGATTACCGAAATACCGAGTGTGGATAATTGCACCGACTTGCCACGTATGACTCTGGCTCTCCACGGCAGGTGTTTGCTTTGTCTCTCATGCTTCGGAGAGCACACAACTCCCTCCCTTTCAAATTATTGACGTTTCGGTGTTTCAGGTACACTTTACTACTTTGCCTTTGGTATGCACTTTGCTACTTTGCTTAGTAATATATATCTAGATAAGCCAAAACTTCTTATAATTTAGAATCGAAGGAGTAAATCATAGTTGTTCTGATTTTGGAGTATGTAGACATACTTTGTAATAGATATCTAGCTAACTAGGCTCATGATAAAAGTTATGGCCCTATTCGACTGAACTTATCGACTGGCTGCTGTTACAATTGAGCAGTAATATTGTACTGCTATAGCCAACAGCATCTGCTTTTATCTGCTGGTGACTTATAGTTTGAAACGGAGAGACATTGAAACAAAATACCACTTTCTTTTGTGGTGGAATAGTTATATGCTCCTACGCGGCGGCTCCATGACCGATGGTGCTTGGTTCACGTTGTCGTCGAAGATCACTCGATCGTGGCTCTTCCAGGCAATCCAGAGGAGTGGGCAGGAGACCGCGATATGCATAACAAAATCTTCTTTTGTCCATAAGCTCAAGTATATCCTTGTTTTAACAAGAAAACCAAGGTCTTTTTCTTACACCAAAGTAGCTTCCGAAAATGCTCCTACACTTGTTCACCGACTGCGCCACTTCTCATGTCAGATGGACTTATCCTACACTTGTTCGCAAGAGTGGCAGAACGATAACAGCGCTTGCATCCACCGTGACAAATAAAGGACCTGTCCGCTTCACATTTGTTAAGCCGTTGCCGCTGCTGGCTTCTCGCTGGTGCTGCTACTTGTTTGGTGTTTGCTGCCCGAAAAGGTTCATACACAGTCGCTCAGCTCCGAAAGCAGCTTGAAGAGAGAACATGGCAGCGGTTAAAACTTGAGAGAATACCACACCCATTTAATACGTCACCTTAATTTTTTCTTGATTCAAACTTTACGAGCTCCGACCAAATTTATAGAAAGAAACACCACATCTATAACATCAAATTGGTTTCATAAAAAAATCTCTATAAAATACGGATTGATAGTACATTCAGTTAAACTTGTGAATAATAATATAGTTTTCTAAATCTTTATTTAAAGTTAGACAAATTTGATTTAAAAAAAGTTAAAGTGGCATATAGTTTGAAATGATGGGAGTAGCTAATTCCATAGTACAAGGCAATAGAGGCAGATTATTAAAAGAAAGGAACTTTGCATTCCCAAAGACTATGGGACACTGGGTTTACTAAACAAAAGGCTGATAGACACAGCCTTGTTAATTGAAATTGGTATGGAGGCGGCTCAGACGGCAGCTGTGGAGGCGCCGTCGGGACGGCTCATATGCGGGCGTGCGCGAGGAGTTTCTGCAGTTATGCGACGACGGCGTGATGGCTCGGAGGTCCCACATGTGGGCCGTGCGCGTGTGGAGGTGTGGCGGCTCCCTCAGCTCCGGCGGGCGGATTCGTTTCCCCCCGGCTGGATCTACGAAGGAAGGCCGAATGCGGTGGGTCGGAGCCCGATTCCGGCCCTATCAGCCTGGTGGCGGCTCAGAGGCCGTGCGCAGCGGCGGTGCGGACTATTGCGTGAGCGACGTGGACTGCCGCGTGACGAGAGCGCGGGTAGTGACGGCACAACGGCATGGTGCGGCGTGGAGGGCCTCACGATGCTGGACCGGAGGGCCGACGAGTGGCGGGGATTGCTGCGCACCGGTGCGTGGTGGCCGCAGGCACGAAGGCCTCGTGGTGGCGCAGCGTGGTGGCAGCGATGGCAACTGTTGCAAGTTGGTATGGTAATGACGGGCTGGCCAGTCAGGCAGCGGTTGTGCTGCTGCGGTGGCGATGGCGGTCTCAATGGAGGCGGGAATTGAGTCGACGAGGGTGGAGGCCATGTTGAGGGCTCGAGGTGTGGGTGTTCATGGTTGCGGAACGCTGTCAGGTAGAGGGCGTTGGCGCAGCGATTGGAGGGAGGGCGACGGTTTGGTGGACCGTGCGCCAGTGGTGTCCGCGAAGTTGGCAAGGAGGCCGGCGCGGGAGGTGGCCAACAGAGATGTTTTGCTGAAGTGGCCTCCGTGGTTTGGCGGCGAGCGATTCCGCATAGCAGTGGCCGTTTCGGCGCAAGGAGACCCTGGGGAAGCAACTTGGTTGCCAGGAGCTACAGTGTATGCGCCGGATCTCGGTGGAAATGGGCTGCATGTGGATGACCAAAGGCAGTTGCACATGTGTCAGGGTGGCGGCTTACAGCAGACTGTGGCGGCTAGTCCGGCATGGGACAACGTCAAGTCACGGGTATGGCAACTACACATCTTGTAGCGACCTATGGTGGCCAACCCTACATGGCAGTGGTGGGCTCGGTACGGGGCATCGTCAGTAAAGATGGCGCAAGCCGTGACGATGGCATTCCGGCTTGCTGCCTTGATCGTCCAGTAACAGTGTCGCATTGTGGCAACCGGCTGGCGTTGGATTGGCATTTGCTGGTAGCGTGCTTTAGTGGTGAGGAGGTGTTGTCCAGTGCGCGTTGAGGTCTTTTTCCAACCGGCTGCTATGTTATCGATAGATAGTTGCTTGTAGTAGTTGTTGTAGTTCCTTAGCTCTGTTGCTTTGTGGTTTGTTGACCCTTCGGGGTGGTTGTATACGTTGCACTGCTCAGCTCTCCTGCCTGATTTGTTTCAAAAAAGAAAGAAAGAAATGGGTATGGAGATTGAACTATAGTGGTGAAGAGGATTCCAGTTTGTTCTTTGTTAAAGAGAACGTACCTGAAGAACACAAATTTGCCAACTTGCTCGGGTAAAGGGGATCTCACTATCTTAGTTCTGGGTCGGTCTGAAACAATTGGTCAAATACACTCCTTTGGGGTGACATTTGGATTACAGAAAGTGTCTCTTAAGATGTTATTTCTAGATTTTATATCTTGGGGGTGTTCCGTTGCGCAAAAAAGCCGCTACTGCGGCTGCAGCTACAATGTTCATTAGTCGGCTGTGAAGACCAAAGAGTAGTGGTAGCTGACTGGTGGGACGGAGAGGAACATACCATCAACTTCCAAGAGCGTCTGAGCAAAGGGAGCTCACAAGCTGTGTTTACTGGAACACAGCGAAACTGAATCAAACCAAGATCACCAGTGCTTGAAAGATTCAGATGCTAATGGTACACAACCAAGTCCATGTACAAAATGCTTTCTTTTAGGGGTGTTAAAAAAGATAGAAGATTACAAAAGATCCCGCAGAACATGAAACTAAAACTGTTCATCATGCGTCCAGTTCTACACAACAGAATACAAGCAGGGGTAACCTTACAGAGGAAAAATCCGAAAGGAAACAATAACTACATACTTTCTGGTGTTTCTGATAATACTGATCATGTGCTTTTTCAAGTGTGGTTTTACCTAACTCCGTCTGGTTCTCTTTCAGAGGGCTTCTAGGCTGGGAACAAGGTGCCGATCTCCCTGAAAGGCTTCCTCGAGAACTGGTTTTCATTGGGGACGAATAAATTATGAACTGAGCTAGGTTAGGACTGTTGTTTGTCCACGAGTTTTCAACATGCCCCCTCCCCCAAGTTTGCATCTTGTTTGCCCCCTAGTTTGCAATTGCAACACATTTCGTCCCCTCCCCAGTTTTATGTTTAGGTAACTTGTATTATGAAAATGACTATATAAGTTGCTTCTTAGTTTATGTATTAGTTAATATATTGTAATTTAACATATTTTATCATTCGAATATAGGTGTTCTGTAGATCTTGTTACAGAGAACGCAATGCTCCAAACTTATTTGAAGCGGACGCCAGTTTGGCCCCTAATTGACAGCCTTTTGCTTTTGTAGGTTGCCAAAGGATACACAAGGGAAGTTGTAATATGCAAATTTGCTACGTGGTTTGCGCATAAATTACTATTATACATTCAAAATAAATTATCATTTGCATAAAACAATCTTGAAACAATTCAAATATAGATCTTGTTTTGTAACATAATGGTACAAACGGATGCTTGATGAGACAATTATGATCAATTAAAAGAAATCAGGACCATTTTGTTGTTGTTGACGTCACTTTGACAATGACATGTGTTTGGAAAAAGCGACAGGCGCAAATAATAAACTCTAAAAGAAACATGCAAATTTTATACTTTTGTGATTACAGATGAGTGCCCGTGCGTTGCAACGGGTGCAACATAAATTGAATGAGATGTTTGTTAGCCAAGTCAAAATCAAGAATATATCAATTCAATTTTTCACGTGTATTATACCATGATAATGTCTAGAAACACATTCATTATCGTAATGAATCTGAAATAAAAGCTAGACTTGGAGATTGTTGTCTGAAAGTTACGACAAATATAAGTTGCTTTAAAGGATGAAAATTTATTGCTAGGCATCGAATTGAATTTATCTATGCTCTGTCTTGCCAAAACATGTATACTCGGAGTTACAATATCCTAGCCTGCATGAGGCATGACAATAATTTATTTTTTGGAAAAAAAAGTATTTGTTGTCAACACACAACGTGAAGGACGACGAACGAGATTTGGATCACGATCATGATCATTGCGTGGTGATATTCCAATAAATTTCTTTCTCTTCTCATAATTCTCTTTCTGTTTTATTCTATTTTATTTACTTGCCTTCCAATGTCTCCATGCCGTGATTATTTGCCTGCCGGTGATTCCGTGAGTTTTATTCTATTTTATTTTACTTGTCTTCCAATGTCTCCATGCGGTGATTATTTACCTGCCGGATATGGATCGCATGAGATGCGGTGATTATTTGCCTGCCGGATATGGATCACATGAGTATTTTTGTCCTGCTGGGTAGATATTGGCAATCCGTATATTTTAGTTGTCGAGATAGAGATAGAGAAGACGAAAAAATTGATAAAATAATAGAGCCTGGCGTGCATCGCGCACTCGCACTCGCGTATGTAGCCATATCAAGAAACTATTCGGTCAATCGCGCCCGCCCGATTGGGAAAGCGACGAGGTCACGTGCTTGTTAATAGCGTGACCTATCGCGCATTATCGGCGTCCATTCTTAGCGCGTGTTCAGTTCCATCCCGAAATCCCAAAAAGTGCTACAGTACACATCGAATGTTTGTGGCTCATGCATGAAGCATTAAATATAGATGAAAAAAAAAACTAATTGCATAGTTTGGTGGGAAATTGCGAGACGAACGTTTTGAACCTAATTAGTCCATGTTTGAATACTAATTGCCAAATAAAAACGAAAGTGCTACAATAACCCAAAATTCTAACTTCCTAGACCTGATCACGCTTTTAGTATTTGCCGTCACCCGACCGATAAAATAGTACAGTACTAGCCAACGAGTACAACCCCAGCGCTGCAGCGCAACTTCGCAAGCCACCAGATCAAGTCTTAAGCCTAAGCAACCCCAGCCCCTCCCCAGAGTCGCTGCCTCTCACCATGAGAGTTGCAGCAGTCGCCACCATGGCGTTAGCATGCGTTATGCTGTTTGCCAGCATTGTCGACGATCGTGCGCCACCATAGCTGCTTCTGGCTCCGATGGTGCCAGAGCTGCTGCTGGATCAGCAGATGGTGGCTCTGGCAGTGCAAGAGCTGCTGTTGGCTCAGAAATTTACAGGGAGATACATGTGCCTTGGAGGCTTGGAGCACGAGAATCTTTGTCGATCGCGGCGGCGATCATGGCCTCGATCGTGGCAGCTACCGTGTCGTCTTCTTCCGCACCCTTCACGTGGTGACGCCTCCTCCATCGCAAGAGGAGAGCGACACATTTGAGGGTACGGATGAACGCGAATGTGATGCCCAGGGGCACATGCCCCCCATCGTACCGCTAGGATGAAATACGATCACATATATTCAATGGTTCCATAATCTATGTACACCACGCACACTTTTACCGTATATAAACAGATACTACTATATATAGTCTTAGGTGTGTACTACATATATACACGCGCTCTGGCCTCTCCGTACACAAACTCTAGATGCACATCATGCATGAGCTAAAGCTCAATGAAGTATCTCATCTTTTTCTAGAAGTATTAAACTCTTGATAGTATCAATGAGATCAGTCTTTTGTGAAATGGGTCGACCCATTCCCATCCCAAGACATGGGTTTCTTTACATTTGCAGTGATTTATGGGAAATTTAGAAAACCATGAATGATATGACAATACAGATTAGAGAAAACCGTTCCAAACAATCCGTCAGACATTTTGTAAAAGTGTTTATCATTTCTACAGTAACAGTGTTTCCAGCTAAAGGCCGTTGATTGTGCTCGGTTGGGTTAGGTGGTGGGACCGTGGGACGCTGAGCGCAAGGAAATGTAGCAATCACCCAATTAGAAAAGGAAAAAGTCTAAATAATCCTCTCAACTATTTAGGTTGGACTACTTCACCCCTAAACTATAAAACCGGATTTTCAACCCTAAATTTTTCAAAACCGGTCAAATAACCCCCAAGCAGTTTTAGACGGTGGTTTTGCTACCGTGACGGTGGTTTTGTCTTTTTCTTTTTTATTTATTTCCGTTGAATTTTTGAAAAATCACAGTACATCATAGAAAAATCATAAAATGGAAAATCCAATTTTGTTGGACTCTACATGAGTAGATCTACACAGTGAACATATAATATGGTATGCTTTAGTATAAAGTTTTTGATGTAGCTTTAGATCTATGTTTTTCTATAATTAATTAGAATAATTCATAGCTGCAGCTTCTATAGTTCAATTGTGATGAAAAATTTATGGTGGGCTAGTTATTGTATGTTTGAACTGTAGTAAAAATTTTATACTCATTGGATACATGATCCAATGATGTATCCAACGAGTATGAAAGTTTTACTATAATTCAAGCATACAATAATTATTCCACCATAAAAATTTTATCATAATTGGACCATATAAGCTGCAGCTATGGATTATTCCATTTAATTACAGAAAAACATATATCTAAAACTACAGCAAAAACTTTGTACTAAAGAATACCATATTATATTTTCATTGTGTAGATCTACTCATGTGAAGTCCAACAAAATTAAATTTTCTATTTTATGATTTTTTGTAATTTACTATGATTTAAAACAGCAGAAATAAATAAAAAGAAAAAAAGACAAAACCATCGTCACTGTAGCAAAACCACAGTCCAAAACTGCTTGGGGGTTATTTGTATAATGGATTTTGGAAAATTCAGGTGGTAGAAAATCCGGTTTTATAGTTTAGGGGTTAAGTAGCCCACCCCGAATAGTCAGGGGTTACGTAGATTTTTTTCATTCGAAAACAAAGAAGGAAACTTGTTTGGGCCAAATGGCCAATTCAAAAACTCCGTGTTGTATTAAGCCCGGTGTGATAAATAAGGAAAAAGTCCATATTATCTCCCTTAATTTTCGCGAAAGTTCGTTTTTCCTCCCTAAACTCCAAAACCAGGCAAAACACATCCCTTAACTTTTAAAACCGTTCATCTTACCTCCCTGGCCTTGTTATAAGCAATTTTGAAGTCAGTTTTATCTTTTTTTATTTATTTTGGTTGAATCTTTAAAAAATCATAGTAAATCACTGAAAAATCATAAAATAGAAAATCTAATTTTGTTGAATTCCACGTAAGTAGATCTACATAGTGAATATATAATATAGTATGGTTTAGTATAAAGTTTTTGCTATGACTTTAGATCTATGCTTTTCTGTAATTAATTGGAATAATTCATAGCTGCAGTTTTTATGGTCCAATTGTGATAAAAATTTTTATTGTGGGCTAACTATTATATGATTGAACTGTAGTAAAAATTTCATACTCATTGGATCATGTATAGCTTACTTATAGATTTATTTATATTTAACAAGCAAAAACCAAAATAAAATCTATAACTAAGTTATACATGATTCAATGAGTATGAAATTTTTACTACAGTTTAAGCATGCAATAATTAACTCACCATAAAAATTTCATCATAATTGGACCATAGAAATTGCAGCTATAAATTATTTCATTTAATTACAGAAGAGCATAGATCTAAAGCTACAGCAAAAATTTTGTACTAAAGTATACCATATTATATGTTCACTGTGTAGATGTACTCATGTAGAGTCCAACAAAATTAGATTTTCCATTTTATGATTTTTCTGTGATTTACTATAATTTTTAAAAATTCAACTAGAAAAATAAAAAAGAAAAAGACAAAACCGCCTTCAAAACCGCTTATAACCGGGCCAGGGAGGTAAGATGAATGATTTTAAAAGTTGAGGGAGATGTTTTGCTCGGTTTTGAAGTTCAGGGAGAAAAGCGGACTTTCACGAAAGTTGAGAAGTTAATATGGACTTTTTCTGATAAATAATGGCCCACGGGTCTGAAACATGAGTCTATCCATCGCCACCGTCCAAATCCAAATCGGACGGCCCGTGATGCCCCAGTATCCAGTCAGGGTGAGCGTTCGATTCTCGGTTCGGTTCCCTCGGTTATTGATGAAATTCAGTTCTAAAAAATGGGAACCGATCGGTTCCAAAAAATTTTAGGAACCGAGAATTTCGGTTCTCGTTTATTTTGGTTCGGTTCCAGTTCTAACCAAACTAACCGAATTGTTTAAGAAGACCTCAAGACAACACTAAATATACGTGTTCTAAGACAAATTTATGCAACACTATATTCATTTTTAATAATAATAATGTATAAGAAAATAATAGCAATATAGTAACATAAATATATAGTAGTTCAAATATAAAAACTACACATAAATCAAATATAATCTTACAAAATACAAGTAAGTGAAATATAATTTATGTAATTTGGTTCTTTCGGTTAATTCGGTTAAGCGAGAGCAAGAACCGAATTTTCTTCTGTTATTTCGGCTCCTCGTATCCGTAACTGAATTTTTCGGTTCTGGTTCTTTTAGTTTTGGTTCGGATTGTTTCGGTTCGATTTTCGGTTGTCGGTTAAATTTTTCCTTGGCTAGTATCCAGAACCCCATCGCCTTATCCACTAGTACATCACCACAGCAAACACATCACCGTGTTCGTGTTCGCTCCACACGCGCCACCACCAGACTACCAGAGACCTCCCCGCCGGTTACACCAATGGAGGCCGTCCTACGGCATCCATCGCTCTCCCGCCTCAAGCCTCCGAACCCGAACATTCCCAGAACGCCATCGCCATCCCTTACTCCCCCATCTTTCCTCCGCCTCCGCGCGCACCGGCTCATCTCCGCCGCGGTGTTCCAGGACCAGAAGCCGAAGGAGCCAGCAAGCAAGGGAGGCGATGACGAGGAGGCGTACGGCGAGGTGGACCGCATCGTCTCCAGCCGCACCGTCAGCAGCCCGGTGTTCGCGGAGGACGGCTCGGCCAGCGCCGCCGTCGCCACGGAGTACCTGGTGGAGTGGAAGGACGGGCACGAGCCGTCGTGGGTACCCGCGGAGGCCATAGCCGCGGACGTGGTGGCCGAGTACGAGACGCCGTGGTGGACGGCGGCCAAGAAGGCGGACGGGGAGGCGCTGGCGGCGCTGCTCGCGGACGAGACGCTGCGGCGGGACCCCGACGCGGAGGACGCGCAGGGGCGCACCGCGGCGCACTTCGCCGCGGGGCTGGGGTCCGAGGAGTGCCTGCGCGCGCTCGCGACGGCCGGGGCGGACCTGGGCCACCGGGAGCGCGCGGGGGGCGGGCTCACGCCGCTGCACATCGCGGTCGGGTACGGCCGCGCGGGCGCCGTGCGCGCGCTGCTGGAGCTGGGCGCCGACCCGGAGGCCCCCGACGGGCAGGGCCGCACGCCGCTGGAGCTGGTCCAGGAGGTGTTCGCCAGGACGCCCAAGGGCAACCCGGCGGCGTTCCAGCTGCGGCAGGGGCTGGAGGCGGCGCAGAAGGAGCTGGAGAAGGCCGTGTACGAGTGGGCCGAGGTGGAGAAGGTGATCGACGGCCGCGGCGAAGGCAAGTGGCGGGAGTACCTGGTGGAGTGGCGCGACGGCGGCGACAGGGAGTGGGTGAAGGCGGCGTGGGTGGCGGAGGACCTGGTGAGCGACTTCGAGGCCGGGCTGGAGTACGCCGTGGCCGAGGCCGTGGTCGACAAGAGGCAGGCGTCGACGGCGACGGCGGAAGGGGAGGAGAGATGGGAGTACCTTGTCAAGTGGGTGGACATTGAGGAGGCCACGTGGGAGCCCGCCGAGAACGTGGACGCCGAGCTCGTGCAGGAGTTCGAGCAGCGGCAGTTGGGGTCTGCAGGTGGTGATGGCGGCAGCACTGCGCCACCGCCGTCGGAGGCGATTGCTTGATGAAGGTGGTTGCGTTTTTTGTTTTATTCCTCCGGGTATTCTTGAGATGTTGGATTCAATCAATGTCCGGGTGGTATTTTAGGATGGAAACCTTTTTTTGTGAGTATCATATTTCGACCGGAATTTGCAGTTTCAGCCATCCCACTTGGAAATTCTCTGGGGTCTGTTTGGCAAGACGACTGGGCTCGCAGCATTCTTGCCCCCAAGAAGTTGGAGCCGATGAAGCTAATATGTCTTTATCAGCTCTCTTTCAGCCCGTTCGTTTGGCTGCTCGTCGTAAACGATCGTAAATTTTCAGTCGGAACAGTATTTTTCTCTCACACAAACCAGCCAGCAGTACTTCTTCACGAACCAGCAACGATACGAACCAGCCAACCGAACATGCTGATTGTTTTTTTTTTTTTTTTTTTTGTAAAAAGAGAGAAAAATAACCTCGTGCAACAGTGTCAGTACAATACCTTTAGCGGTGGAAGCCCTTAGTTTTCTTGACATGTCTTTCACAAAGCCAGCATGTATCATTCTTGCTATGGTACAAATGAACATCATCGCAGATCTTGCAGGATCAGTGAACGACCCTAACACACAATACTCGAACTGCAGAGCATCAGCTGCGCAAAAGGAAGGAAGACGTCTTCGAACGTGTACAATGGGGTGCTTACTGCTTAGTGAAAAAAAATAATGGTTTTTCTTCACCATAACATTAGCACATGACCCTTAGAAGTTAGAAGGTGGATAGGATACTTAAGTTAGCACCAATGCTTAATTTGTTAAATGGTGGTGGACTGGAGGTTGAGCCTATCTAGGCACTTGTTTGCTTTGTAGGAATTAACTTCTATACTGATGCTTAGCGATATGATAATATTTTCTCTCCTTAAGCATTTGTGTCGAAACACTTTACTTTGTGCAATACATGCAATAGCACACGTACACTAGGATGTTTAGAGATGCTTAGTAAGAAAAAAAAACGTTTTCACCATAGCACCTGATATGATGCTTTGATGATGGATAACATGTTTAAGTTAGCACCGATGTTTAATGCATGTTGTGTTAATAAGGTGGTTGAACCCATCTAACCACATGTTACGTTATATGATGGGATCGGACGGCAACGACGGTGTGCAGTCCGTAGCTCGACTGCGCGTCTGCAGTTAAGCATTCTCGTACGTGCACTTCAAAGTTTCCCTATCCCACACATACGCCTCACGACACTAACTTGTTTCCTACCTCCAATTTGCCAGCTATATAGCTTATGTTTTCAACCTGACCTGCCCACATTACCCCTCTGGCCCTCTCCAGAATTGTGAGATTGCTAGTAGAGTTTACGGTGCGTGTTCTGATCATTGTACTGGAGTTTAAATTAGATTCGCTAATCTTCAGTAGGAACGTGTTTCCTGGCGGGATGTTTGCTTACGAAAATTCTACTTGTTCCAAACATAAAATTGCATTCATTATGAAATATCTTATAGCAAACTATTTGGAGACGTAAATGTTTGTACTATTTTCTATAAATTTGATCAAACTTAAAATAAATTTACTTGTTCCAAACATAAAATTACATTCTTTTTAGGACCTAGGGAGTAGCTGCAATTTTTTGGGGGACATTGGGAGCAGCGCTGTAACAGATTTAAACCCTTTGAGTTCTGATTGTCATTGAAATTTTTTTAGCCCCGCTTGTTTTCTCTCCACGCTCCGCCACTGGCTCTAAGGTTGCACAGCATAACATTTAAAATCCGAACAAACGGAGAGGAAAAACTATTGGATGGCACCGATTATGACACTTGCAATGAACACTAGGAAATCACTATAGGAATGCCGAGGGGAACTAGCACCTTCTTCTTGCTGCGGTTAAAAGATCTGCTGGAACTCTGAAGACAACATGTTAGGAACTGGAGTAATTAACATAAAGGGCGTACCCAGTGCAGAGAGCTCCCGCTCTGTACGGGGTCTGGGGAAGGGTGTCAGTGGCAAGCCTTACCCTCGCCTGTGCAATGCGAGGAGATCACGAGTATTGTGAGCTAATTAACATAATTCATTTAAAATACCGAGTATTTCGACGTTAAGAGGCTATCACATGTATTCCAAGTGACTGTTGTGAGCTAAAACTTCATATAAGCGGGTATAATGATCCACCAAGGCCCAAGCTTTTGTATATCATTAAATAGCAATACATTGTATATGGTCAAATGAACAAGTGCGTTTTCGTACTATTACACATTTACAGTACAAACTAGATCTACAAATGGTTGTACAACACGCTGCCTTGGGGTTTGTTCTCTCTTCTCTTTGAGCAAGTAGAGTTGCTACAGATTACAGTGGTTAGTTGTAAGTAGAGTAAGCAATCTTCGGATGCAACTGTGCTAGTGAACATTTTGGGATATTGCTATCTAAAGACTGCATCCAGATCATTGGTTCAGGAACCTCCCAACTTCAGTTCAGAATGCTAAATATCAATTTGGCGATATTTCCGTGGTTTGTTCTGTGCCCTCAGCAACGAAGCCTGATGCTTCTGCCAGAACTTCAAGCTCCTGATCACCGCTCAGAACCTGAATAGGTACATAATCAACTTGTAAACAAACCGGAAGAATCAAATGTGAAGGCAGAGTGAATGCCGGTAGGTGTGTTTCAACTGTAAGGCAACCCTGGCAGTGACCGAAGTTTAGCATCATTCAATCTGTCCTATACAAAAACTGAAGTAGAGGCATTGCGGGCAAGAAAATATGTTTCAACATAACAGTATCTATGGAAGGAACACATCATGTCTTCGCGAGAACATCAAAACTTCAGGGAACTACCTTTCCATTGATGAACCATGTTGGAAAACCTTCAAGACCAGCAGCTGCACATTCTGCAGTCATTTTCTTTCCCTTACCAGCTCCATTTGGGAAACATTCCACATAGTCCAGAATTTTTGTAGCTTCACGACCAAACATCTGCATGAACAGTAGTTAGATTGAAAAGTGGTTCTTAGCTGACTTTTTTGTGACATTTATACTTCCATTTTGTACTTTTGGTCGGTGCAGCATCAGAAAATAAGTTCATACCATATTATCATTATATTACAAGCACTATAATAGAGTTTTTCAAGCAAGTTTGGTATATCAATCCCTCGCAACAGAATAATGTTCTACAGCAGTGAAATCATTTGGTATTCGGTTAGGATAAGGTGAAAGAGCGCGTACCTGTTTTTGTTCATTGCAATGAGAACACCAGAATGCTCCGTACATCTTAGCACCTATAGAGTGCAAATGTCTAGCCAGTGCAATAGCAAATGGGGATGATTCGGTTGTTATCTCTGTTTCATATGGTTCTAACACAAAGTCATCTGTGCTGCATAAAATGAACAGGAGAATCTTAAAGTCATTTCCAATGGTATCAAAGAAAAGGAAACATATAGCAAGTTCACATAGTGTGTTAAGAAGAACAACAACAAAATAGAGCAAAGGAACAAAGCAATCTAAGGAGCAGAATATTTGAGACATCAAAAAGGAAGCCTCACCCTTTCAATTGAGTAGTAGTAGAACTGTATGAGTTTGTCAAAGCAAGAGCTATAATGACAGCTACAGCTAACTGAATACCAGCAAACTTCTGGATACGTTCAAAACCGAAGTCCTGGAAGTTCAATAGTGATCATGGTTACTTAACTGGACTACATGGTCACAGGTTCAAATGAAGAACACACAGTTTTATCAGTGACCACATACCTTAACTCTGATGAAGAGTAGAGTGAACGAGAGAAATGCTGACAGCAAACAGTACGAACAAGATACCCCAACAAATTTAGTGCTTAGAATGTAAAGAAAATAAGCACTCGCAGTCGCCATAGAAGTAGCAGTCAGAAGCAATATTAATCTAATATCCAGGTCATCCGATCCCGGGAGCAAGTCCTTTCCATTTTCTTGCAGAGAAAGTGCAGTAACTAAACCATAAGTCACCAGACCAAATAAGGGAAGAGGTATTCCTGTAAAATTGAAGAGAGACCAATCATTAAGTACTTAGAGATGAAAAGGCATAGCATTGTGCGTTTGTGATTACATGTTTTATCAAATTAGACTGCTGTAGTTTAGTAAAATCAATCAAATAGTTGATTTGCAAAAGGATTACCCTAATCAACCACTACTTCGAACTACTCCTAGTTCACCCCCAAAAAAATGGAACTAAAATGCGGGAATACCATAATCAACCACTCCATGGAACTGGTTCACAAAAAAAAACATTTTTTTGAACTAAAATGCAGCTAACTTTGTATACACAGTCCTATATACCGAGGAGCAAAGCACAACGAGATTGTTTATACAAAATCGGTCTAAATCTCATGAGCCTAATGCCACAGTTTAGTGCACATTTACAAATAATCTGTCAGCAACAACACCAAGAGATTACCAAAGACGACGGAGTAGTCGCTGTCGAGGACGTCGCCGCAGCCTGCGCCAGTGATGGGGCAGAACGCCTCGGAGCCCGTGAGCTTGAGGTAAGTGAGGTAGCCAGTCTCCAGGAACCCCAGCCCAGCGACACCTGCAGACCAGGTGCTCGTGGAAATGCCCAGCAGAGACGAAGGGGGCGATCTTGCGGGTTTCTCCGGCGGCGGGGCGGGAGGGGCGGCGGAGGTCTCCTGCTCCTGGGAAGAAGACTCCGCGCAGCACCTGAAGCGCGCGGCTCTCTGCGCGAAGATGGACAACACGAAAATGGATAACGCCACGGAATTGTCGAACCAAACAGGAAGAGGGAAGGGGGGTGAAACTAGGAGGGCGGAGGGGTGGGGTCATGGGCCTGTACCTTGATGCGCGAGGAAGCAGAGAACGTAGTGGCGACGGCGAAGCGAGTTGGGGATGGGAAGAAGGAGATGGCGAGGGCTGCAGAGATGGTCGCCATGGGCAGAAGTGAGCGGTGACCGGTGAGAGGCGAGGCGAGCTGACTCCACGCCTCCACCTCTGAGAGCTCTCTCTAGACTCTAGTCCACATGGATTAGCAAAGGATGGGCCTGCCTACCTTCTAGTGGGCCTATCGTTTGATCCATAAACAGCCTGGCCCATAAATACAGTACAGAATTCTAAGGCAGTATATGGTTCTAAATTTCAATCCCTATATTTACAGAGTTATTCTATGAATATTCACTGTATATATCTCTCGTGTCTTCAGTGGACTAAGTTTCGTTTTCTACACTCTCATAGTTTATCATATGTGAAAAAATCATGAGAGAACTATACAACAACAACAACAACAACGACAAAGCCTTTAAGTCTCAAACAAATTGGGGTAGAGTTGAAACCCAGCAGAAGCAATCAAGGTTCAGACACGTGGATAGCTGTCTTCCGAACACTCCTATCTAAGGCTAAGTCTTTGGGTATATTTCATCCTTTTAAGTCTCCTTTTATTGCCTCTACCCAAATCAACTTCGGTCTTCCTCTGCCTCTCTTCACGTTACTATCCTGGCTTAGGATTCCACTACGCACCGGTGCCTCTGGAGGTCTCCGTTGGACATGTCCAAACCATCTCAATCGGTGTTGGACAAGCTTTTCTTCAATTGGTGCTAATCTACCACGTATATCATCGTTCCGAACTCGATCCCTTCTTGTATGACCGCAAATCCAACGCAACATACGCATTTCCGCGACACTTATCTGTTGAACATGTCATCTTTTCGTAGGCCAACATTCTGCACCATACAACATAGTAGGTCTAATCGTCGTCCTATAAAACTTGCCTTTTAGCTTCTGTGGTACCCTTTTATCACATAGGACACCAGATGCTTGCCGTCACTTCATCCACCCTACTTTGATTCTATGGCTAACATCTTCATCAATATCCCTGTCTCTCTATAGCATTGATCCTAAATATCGAAATGTATCCTTCCTAGGCACTACTTAACCTTCCAAACTAATATCTTCCTCCTCCCGAGTAGTAGTGCCGAAGTCACATCGCATATACTCAGTTTTAGTTCTACTAAGTCTAAAACATTTGGACTCCAAAGTCTCCCGCCATAACTCCAGTTTCTGATTCACTCCTGTCCGGCTTTCATCAACTAGCACTACATCGTCCGCGAAAAGCATACACAAGGGATGTCCCCTTGTATGTCCCTTGTGACCTCATCCATTACTAAGGCAAACAAATAAGGGCTCAAAGCTGACTCTTGATGTAGTCCTATCCTAATCGAGAAGTCATCCGTGCCTCCATCACTTGTTCGAACTCTAGTCACAGCATTGTTGTACATGTCCTTAATGAGCCCGACGTATTTTGTTGAGACTTTATGTTTGTTCAAAGCCCACCACATAACATCCATTGATATTTTATCATAAGCCTTTTCTAAGTCAATAAAAACAATGTGTAGGTCCTTCTTCTTCTCCCTATACCGCTCTAACTTGTCTTATTAAGAAAATGACTTCCATGGTTGACCTTACAGGCATGAAACCAAATTGGTTTATAGAGACCCGCGTTATTGCTCTCAAGCGATGCTCGATAACTCTCTCCTATAGCTTTATAGTATGGCTCATCAACTTAATTCCCCGATAATTAGTACAACTTTGAATATCCCCTTTATTCTTGTAGATCGGTACCAATATATTTCTCCTCCATTTATTAGGCATCTGGTTCGATCAGAAAATATGGTTGAACAGCTTGGTTAGCCATACTATAGCTATGTCCCCGAGGTATCTCCACACCTCAATTGGGATATCATCCGGTCCCATTGCCTTACCTCCTTTCATCCTTTTCAACGCCTCTCTGACCTCAGATTCTTGGATTCTCAGCACAAAGCGCCTATTGGTGTCATCAAAAGAGTCATCCAACAGAAAGGTTGTGTTCGTATTCTCACCATTGAATAATTTGTCAAAATACTCTTGCTATCGATGTCGGATCTCATCCTCCTTCACCAAGAGATGCTCCCTTTCATCCTTAATTCACTTAACTTGTAAAAAAATAAATTTATAAAGTGATATAGCATCTCTATTAATGGAGAGCGATGATGGTGGTTTTAGAGAGAGCGGACAGATGGTGGCCTGATTTTTTTTGTTTGTTTTCTAAATTTCATGATAAAAAGTCATGCAGAGTGCCTCTTATCTTTCCCATAGGTCTACTGTTGCTAATGACATCATAGCTTCAATAAACTCCACTAATTGGCTTAGCTGCGAAATATTTTAGCATTGTTAATCCTGTTGAAGTAAATATTCATTCCTTACTTAAAATAACTGTAATATGTCCCTGTTCGTTGTGTTTTTTACTTACTAAATGATGTAATGAATCATCAAACAGTGTTTGAATTGTTGTTTCTTGAATGTTGAATTGATGTATGATTGTAGTTGTAAGTATGTTGATTGATTTAGTGAATGTCAAGTAGACCTCGTTTGGTGGAGCGTATACAATATAGCAAGGAACAGTTTTTATCTCTCTTTTCAAAATGAACTCAGAGCCGGTGAAATCATTATCTTTAGCTTCAGCTGCTCCGTGTACTATAGCAAGGAGCCAAAAGCCATGCGAAACAGGACCTAATGGACATGTATTTGAGTATTTTTATTCATGAAATTTCGTTAGTTATATTCCATACATAACTAATAAATAATTTTCATGTTTTATATAAAAAATGCTAAATGGAATAGTTTTCACTATAACCCGCTATAGTTTTTTTTATAGCTCCTGGAGAAAGGGCGTTGCTAGATGTTTATCCCAGTATTTAAAACCTTGTAAAGCAGCCTTCAAATTCAGAGAAGTCTAAAAAACTCCAGAACCATACATCCCCCTCGAAATGGAGGGGAAAAAAAAGGAAAATCACAATACAAAGGAGTGAATGTCTGGATTACTTGATATATTTGATACAAATACAACCACAAATTATTCTGTATATACAGCCCAGGATGTTAGAAAACTGGACACGAATTCAGGCAAAATGATGGTACAACAAGCCTTAGATGGCAAACAATGAAATGCAATACCATCCAGCTGCCGGTTCAGAAATGAAGTTTGATTGGCGAACGGTTCGCACTTCACACTGCTAACTTTTTGTTTGGGCGTCCATGTAGGTATGTACAACCACGTTATATCCTACAGTTTGCCGCTGTAGGATGATGCATAAAGACACAAAATATCATTTTCTATGTGCACAAGAAATATTTTCGTATGAAAACTGAATAGAGCAGCTGTGACAGAGACACGGGAAATAGGAACTCACTGCAGTACACGAATTGGTTAAAATCCAAAGTCACTCTTCCTTGCTTGCTTGTATCAAACGAATTGAACAGGTTACTACATAAATGAAGTAGTAGATTAGTTAACCACAAAACTTTACCACAGAACACATGGAAAATACTGCTTTAAGAATGCAGATCATGGACAGAATCCAAGAAAATACTCCTCATCACATAGAGATTAATATAAATCATGAAATGCTAACAACTTACAAGTAAAAAATTTATAAAAAGTTAAGATTACAGATATAAACTGCACAGGTAGAACGATACTTATCCACAAACAATATAACTAGAAAGCACAAGGATTCTAGGTGTCAGGGAGAACATACAGAGCTGACTGCACAAAAATGCAGAGTGATATAAACTCATCCAATTGAATCATCCCCTTCTTGCTCTTGTCGAAGCTCTGAGAACACCCAAGTATGGTATTGAATAAATAATGGTGCTCGAAAGCAGTCATACAAAACATTCCTAAACTGCTGTATTTCCGTTACTCTGTTAATGGAAATGGGGGATGTCTCGATTCCAAAAAAAAAAAAGAAAGCAGTCATACAGGAATGAAATCTTCGAAGGAGAAAAAAATTGCCTCACTACAATGTTTAAGCTGTGTGCAAGGAAATTAATGTGATAGTGCAATACACAAAGAAAGAAAAATGTGCTAGAGTACTAGTATTCTTCTTCTGGAAGAAAGTGAATAAGGTGGTAAACTACCCAGATTGACATACACCCTTGGCTCAGTCAGCTAAATCGTATTACCTATTTTAACCTCCCATAGAATGTTAATGGAACAACAACTCAACTAGGAGGTTGCAACCAAAGCAACACTGGTTTAACCCAAATGCTCCAGATTGCAAGAAGAGACAGCTTAGGACAAATAACTTCTTTGTGTTAAGATTTCAGTTTAAACAGGCTTAGGATGAATTCTCTTAAGCAAGACAGGATTAATCATGGGCCAAATTTACAGTAGAACTGTAGAAGGCAGATGAATCCTTTTCCTTACCTCACAAACTGTGTAGAAGGCTGGTGAATCCAACGAGAAACCAAGTTTGATTAATGCCTGTAATAAACATGGAGGTGAGAAAAGGGGTGTAGCAACCACAAGGAACTAAGGCTCCATTTGGATCAGCTTCAGCTAAACTTTTTATAAGCTGCAGTAGCTAGAGAGAGTTAGCTAATAGCTTTTTATAAGCTGGGTGGTTGAATAGTTCAAAATGAGCTATGAGCTAGACTATAAGCAGGCTGTTTGGATCAGCTAGAGCTTTTTTTAGTAGCTTGCAACTTATTTTAGCTGATACAAAAAGGACCTGAAACAGCTGAAGACACACAGGCCACCTAACTGGAGAAACTAACATATTACCTCATACACCTCCTCAAGACTTAGAAATCCACGACCCCTGAAGTTAACAAGAAAACCAAGAATATTAATAAGATAAATTTGTGCACGGACACAGCATATTTAAAAACATATAAATGAAACCTATGGTGTCAGTCCTTAAGAAGCTCCTGGCTACAATCTATCACATACAGAAACAACATTTGTGGGTCCTTAAGAAGATCAGTAAGAGGACACTCATGAAAATGCAGATCATGACCAAGAAACTACAGGAAGCACTGGAACAATTTCTGTTCTTGATGCTAGAGATGACAGCAATTTTTTTAGGAAACAGGAGGGGTTGCCTCTGCTGTATGTTATATATTATAAAAAATGAATTAAAAGGGGGGCACAAAGAAAAGCCAGTTCAGGAAACAAAGAGAATAAGGGAAATACAGCACCTTTCCAGGGTGGAGAATACGCTTTGCACCTGCAAATTGGAAACAATAGGGAAATAGCAGCGATCACAATGAGTCGCACACAAGAAACTTGCAGTTAGGGATGCCGCACAACAAATCTATTTCTATTACTCTCAAATATACTCCCGCCTTTCATTGTAAACCATAACTTTGGTTCATTATCATAACAGAATTTTCTTTGTATAACTTAAGCGTAAATAACATTCTCATGGGCCATTAGGCACTCATAGGATATGAGACATATCGGGCACTGTTAGCATTACCTTGGATTATTCAATAATGTTGCAAAAGACCTTTTGTGTATTCGAGAAGAAAAATAAATAAATAATGTTGCAAAAGATGCTTGTCTGAGTGAGTAAATCCTAATTCCTAAATCCGCAACACATCCAGAGTAGAGAAGCCACACACCTTCTGAAGGAATTTGTTAAGAGCCAGAAACTCTGCGAAGGAAAAAAAAAGTCGCAATGTTAAGACTAGAGCTCATCAGCTCTCTTCATTTGCTTAGGAAAAATGGCGCGCTAACCTTCAAAGCTCATGGTGCCATTCCGATCGAAGTCATACATCCTGCACAAAAAGCCGTCCCAACTCCACTAAGTCAAGAACCAAACCCGAAAAAACAGAGGCAACAAAGAAGAAGCCAGGGCGGGGGAACTGGGGAAGAGGACCTAATCATCTGCTGCACGACGGAGATGGGGAAGTTGAGGTTGCCGACAGCGAGCGCGCCCTGGTGGGAAGCCAGCCGGTTGGAGCGCGTAAGCGGTCAGCACCTCTAGCTGTAGAACGAATCGGGCGAAGAGGGAAGCGAACCTGGAGTTGGGCAGCGGTGATGTTGCCGGTGCGGCCGGCGTCGACGCGGTCGAACCACTCCCGGAGAACCACCGCGTTCTCCATCTCTTGCCTCCGGCGTGGGGAACCCGCGACCGCGAGGACGACGACGACGACGACGACCGGGGCTATGCGCCTATGCTAAAGCTGGGCGACGGGGATATTGCACGTGGGCGCTAGTAGAGGAAGTAGAGGGCGGGCTGAAGAGTAGAAATGAAGCGACGCCTAGCCCCGCCCCTCCAGGGTACAAAACTTTCTGCTTGGATCTTCGATCACATGGTCAATCAGAACCACAAAGGCTGACGGCACACCCAAATCTTTTTGGTCACTTGCATCTTTAGTATAATTAAAAATAAACAGAACCATGTTTGTGCCACTCTGTCAATTGTGGTTTGGATATTTGCCGTACGAGTGGCATGAGTCTAAAATATTGCAAAAGCAATGGTAACTAAAGAAAAGGAGAATCGAAATGGTGACACAGGCCTAATTTTTTCCAAGTAGTAAAGAGATTGGTACATGCACACCCTATGTTCAACAAAGGTATTCATGGAAGTTTAGCTACAACTGCACAAGTGAATTCCTCAATAAAAATTCTGAAATACGTCTACAGCTGTCGTTGTGGTCATCTTGCAACACAAGAAAAATCTGAACAAGTCGATTGCTTTGCAGCACTGACTAAAACCAGAAAAGTCTGCCTAGTTTGTTTCGAGTGACAACCTCTGCTTCACTATGATTAAAACAATGAGGACAGTGGAGGTAGGCTTCTTCCATCAGCAAGATCAGCAGCTGGCTCTACCGTTGCAGCAGCGTCCTCGTCCTCAGTAGATTCACATGGTAGCTTGTCATACATGGTGTCCATGATCACTTTACCGAGAACAAATCGGACCTCGGCAGGATCCCCATCTTTCAGCGACCAGTAATCAATCCCACGCATCCCTCTTCTCTCGTCATATGAAGGTAGGTCAGAAGCAAGGCCCTCAAATATGAGTGATAACCTTTTCCTATCATTGTTAGATGTGAGTACCTGGAAACAAAACACCAGTACGTATATGATCTACCGTACAAAATCACAATTAACAGAGAAGATGTGGTGAAATTTAACAAGCACAGATCATGGGGGTGGCATATACAACGAGATACTTACTACTCCTGAAAATTGCGGAGGTTCGGAGAATCTGGCTAGCGATTGCTCCAGACCATGTACACATGTCAATGTATCCACTGAAGAATTGACTAGTGATGCAAGATGTGATGTTTGTTCCATAAGATCATCCAGTTTAGTCCGAGAAGGCCCCATTGTCTCTGGGGCAAATGTAACTTCAGGTCCAACTTCTTCTTCCAGAAATTTGACTGTGGTTTCCCATGTTCCGAAATACAACACTGCAGCAAAAGCTCTTATTACCAGCGTGTCTTGTGGAGATATAACCAATGTACTGTGAAATACCAACAACGCCAGCCTGCAGAAAAATACGAAATGTCATGGGTGTGGCAGACAAAAACGCTCATACTGATTGCGATGTTACTTGGTTACCACATAAACTGAATGAATGAAACAGTTAGCCTGTTTGATCAAATAAGAGGATTGATAGGCACAAAAGAGGAACACTAAGACTGAAAGTGGTATGGAATAGGACTATAGGAGCATGTCAGTTTAGATATGAATAAACTGTGTGCCCAGTCCACCATGGGAAAATCATAAGGCACTTCAGAGTACACAAGCATTCTCCACAAAAATACAAGGTAAAGTCTGATACAGCTGCAAAGCCATGCATATGTTTTAAAGGTAGTCTAGAAATGAAGGAGATATTTGTTGCATGAGCATGAGCTGATGATAAAAATCAGAACAACCACTGGACTACATAAATAAACACATCCAAATCTACTGGAACAGTCCCTAAAGAATAACATAAATCAGTGTCACTAGTTGTCAAGAGAAAGATTACAACTCTGTCATTTCATTGCTTTTTGGTAATGAAATTCGGTTTTACTGTGGTGGAAAAAAAATCAAGAGCAAGATTACAGAAATAAAGGAACCAATATATGAGCCAGTTCAATGGAACCCAATAAGCTAAATTGCCGGTTTAGCAAGTTAGCATACACAGTGCTCATGATTTCCTGGGGAATACGCATTTAATAACTATAAGTACAGCAATAAAAATGTTATGCGCCAAGTAGGTATTTAAGGTTTCTTACCACAAAGAGCTATGGCATGGCCGGTCTGCAGAGAGTAACCTATCAAGATTAGCCAGTAGTTTCTGCAGATGTGAAGTCAACAGCATAAGATTACATAATAAGCCTTAAGTTTATTGTCACATTAAACTAACCTGAAAGATAACCATAGAACCTCTACTTATACATGGCATTATGGCAATAAAAATTCTAAAAGGATATCAATAGGAAGTAAACTCTGAAGCAACATAGGGCCTGCTTGGTTCCCAGGCGAGCTGGCCTCGCCGCACTGGCTCAGGCAAGGCAAACCTTGCCAAACCAGGCAAGCCGTTTTGGCTCACTCGCGGTGGCAAGGAAAATGACTCACAAAGCTAGCCAACACAGGCTCCAAGGTGATCGAGCAAGCCAACCAAACGCATCGCCAGCTCTAGATCCTTGCTCTGCAAGGCAAGGCTAACCTTGCTGGAGAAACCAAGCACGCCCATAAATATCATATTGTTCATAAACCGTACAGAAACTATAGACCATAATAAAATTTTATAATCACGAAAATCTTCGAACAGTAGGTCAAGAAAAAGATAACAAACCCTTTAGTTCAGAGTGAAAGATTAGGACACCCTATGCTTACCCAAAAAAAAGGAAAACTTTACCCACTGTACACCACAAAAAGAATGCAGTATTTCCGTAACTTCTTTTTAAAGAAGTACCAAACAAAAAATGATCTCTAAAGCAAGGTGAAACATTTTCAGAGTTACTCACCATGAGCATCAGATGTCTGTCACTTGAACCACCCTTCATCTGATCAGACAAATATGCTGCCTGAAACACAAATTGGCATTCAATGTTGATGAGTGGGCTGAAATGTTGGCAGGGCTACAACAAGGAATGTACTTTTTTAGCAACAGGCATTGTTAAAATTACCTGGAAAGGCAGTAAAATATCAAGTAGTCCATATTTTCTAAGCAACCTAACAGAAGGCGCTGCTGCCCCATAAGACATTATATAATTCATTTCCATCATCAACCTTGCCTACACAGTAAATGAGGCAAAAAGCAGAACTAAGAAGAAAACCATATGAGAACGTGCATACAATTGTTAGTTTATTTTCAGAGGTACCAAGAAAGTAAACCTTGTCGATATTAATTATAGACGAAGAAAGATCATGTATCGCATTAGAAGTTTCACTGGAAAACTGGAAACCAAGGCGAGCAGCAATTCTGAAGCCACGTAAAATCCTTGCTGAAACATACTGATATAAATTTAACTCGGCGAGATAAAGCAATTTCAATAAAACCATTCCTCAAGCACCTACCGGGGTCCTCCATGAAAGAAATATGAGCAGGAATCACTGTACACACCTGATTTCCATTAAGAAGTTAGCAAATAGAAAAGAAAGAGGAAGAGAAAACCAGGACACTGATGAACCTATGCTTAAATAAAGATGGAGCTCAGTGAGTGTTACTTTGTTTTTTCTCATATCCCTTACTCCATTCACGTAATCATAAATTTTGAAGTTCATCGGGTTAAAGAAAAGACTGCCAAACAAGTATTACAACATTGTTATGAAATATCTCCTGTGATACATAAAAAAACAAGACCATTTGTTGATGATTTGAAGCACTAGAGTTACTGTGGAGTTTCAAAGATTACCCATTTATTGTGAAGTCTCTTCTCATAGAATCCTTCCAGCGAAGAATATCCCTAACATCAGAGCCATTAAACTCTTCCACATAATCTACCGCTTCACTTCTATTCCCATACTTAGCAACTGTTCGAAAGCTCGAAATCTGTTAGAACAAATAAAAAACAGTGAGCGCATTGCTAGAAAACTCATGTGGCCATGATGATGATATGAAGAACAAACCTCAATTACAGAGTCACGCATTTTAAGAAGACATATTGGAAAGCGTTTGCCTACAATCATAGATCGCCTGAATATATTTTTCTTAAGCTGTAACGGACAAAAATATGTCAATGGAATAAGGACATCAAAACTTTCAGGAAAAGAAAAAATAATCATGATGTTTGAATGGACCAAAACCTGTTCGAGACTTGCAGTGGTAATCACGTCAAAATCTTTAGGTACCCTTTTGAGTAGCAAATCTCTCACACACCCCCCAACAAGGTAAGCTTGAAAACCTGTAATAAACTTTTGCCTTGAATACTGCATACATTCTTATTCGCAATCAACTAGCAAAAACAATATTTTATGAGTTAAATAAGAAAAGTAACGCCCTCACAAGAAAAAACTCGAGTAGCCAGAAGAACTCAACCTTGCTGGCCAAGAAAAATCCCCGGGCCCTGGCTTTGTCAGCGAGGGGGTTTTTTTTATAACGAGCCTAAATTCACTCCCACGAGGAGTTGAACCTAGGACTTGGAGCTGCTACTAAAGCACTGTAACCACTACACTACAGGCTCAGAGTCCAGAAAAAACAAGAAGGCCGAGACAGAGTTTCAAAAACATCTTACGGAAATTTTGAAACACTTGCTGCCTTCATCTCAACCATAGATTTCAAATCAATGGATATACATGAATGGATGGTAATGACGACTGAATTGTAATGAAACAATATGTAATATCATGCATTGTAGGGACATGTAATACAGGGTTGCCTCCTTTTATTTTCCCTTGTGATGTTGGAGTTGTTCTTATGTACTTAAAAAACAGAAAACAGAACTAAATAAAAACTAGCATGTTGCCAGATTTCACCAATTCATAATCTATGCAATATAGTACACCCTCTGTACACTTTCATAAATTGAACTTTTTTGGCTGCAAGTTTCCTTGAAATACTCCCTCTGGTTCCAGTCCATCAGGACTTGTGCATGGGAATTTAAGGTAGATTGTAGAAACTCTGGTACCCATCAATGATTAGCATAATTGCGGTAGCTAGTACTCCCTCCACCCAAAATAAGTGCCGTTCTCGCTTCTCGAGTAGTCAAACACTTTTAAATTTGACCAAATATATGCAAGAAAATATTCATATTTATAGTACATAATTAGTATCATTAGATAGATCGTTGAATTTATTTTCATAATAAACTTATTTGGAGATACAAATGTTGTTAATATTTTCTACAAATATAGTCAAACTTAAGAAAGTTTGACCGGCATGAATACCATAGCAAAACTTATTTTGGGACGGAGGGAGAACTTGGCATGCGTGAAACATCTATATGGTTGTACTTAAATAAGCGCAAAATAGGGAAGTAAATGGTAAATTGTGTCTTGAAGTTGTAGATGGATTTATATTTGTTGAATTGGAAGTATTGCTGGATGGACCTATATTATGAGCTAAAGAATGTATATTGTTACTATTTGCAAAATTCTAACTATAGGAACGTATCTCAGATACGTATCCAGTTGTACCACTTCTGTATCATGGCCTTGTGTGCAACAGCTCCAGCTCCAAGATCTATGCAGGATTTGGTGTTTGTAAAAAAATAAAGTTATTTAAATATGTGCTTGGTCCAAATAATAATAAATTGCTAAACAAAATATCTTCAATGTGCCCACAGCTCGAGCACCAAGATTTTCTGGAGCTAGAGCTGTGGAAACAGGCCCTAAACTCATATATGATAAGCCTAGATGTTGTCAAAAGTTACCAAGATTGAATTCTGAAAGGTGCGTGCACCTTACATTCATGGATCAAAGGAGTGTTAAGAAGAAAATGTATGGTCAAGAGAATAGTTATGACATGTTAAGCAGGCCCTAAACTCATATATAATAAGCCTAGATGTTGGTCAAAAGTTACCAAGATTGAATTCTAAAAGGTGTGTGCACCTTACATTCATGGATCAAAGGAGTATCAAGAAGAAAATGCATGGTCAAGAGAATATTTATGACATGTTGAAACTATTAACTCACAAATGGAAATGGTCAATAGAATAGTTGTGTACCTTCTCGTCTGAGATTTTTTAAAACTGCCCATGCATCCGTATGTATAGCATCTGGTTTAATGCCAACAGCCCTTGAGTCAAAATGCCTCCATGATGAAGGATCCACGAATCCTGCACAAATCGAAACCTTTCAGCTTCACCAAACAAGTCGGCATAGCAACATTGTAGTACTATCTTTCGATCACAAAACTTTACATGCACCCTTTACTTAAAAAGAGCGATTGTTACTGAACAGAGCCATACACACCGGTAGGCGAACACCCATCGAAATTGAATGTTACCAATAGCACTATATCCACGACATAGGACGCAAACGCAAGTGACAGATATGATTTCCACAGGGGGGCAGAAGCATATGCCCCCTGCAGCCAGAGAAACGCAAGTGACAGATATGATTTACACAGGGGAGCAGAAGAATATGCCCCTGTAGCTAGTGCAGTGCCAATGAAGAAGTATCACCTGGCCTGAGGTGCCTTGGCGCGGAGGAGCCACCACCTTTCGGCTTCGGAGGACCGGTTCCGTCGCCTCCCTTCTTCGTGCTGTACTGCCGCGCCTGAGAGAAACACGACGGCGTCAGCGGAAAGAAGAGTAGCGCTTCGATCAAGCGCCAGGCCGGCGTGGTGCTCGACGAAATGCTTGAGAGACGGTGCGTGGCAGAGAGGTAGCACGGCGACTGACCAGGAAACTGGAGGCAGCCGAGCGGAGGCGGGGGAGGAGGGGAGGCGGGGAAGAGAGCGAGGGCGACGGGTCAGCGTGATGACGCGGCGGCGACATGACATGGGTGCGGCGCGGGGCGGGCGGCGCGGCGGCGCGGAACCAGGTCGCCTGACGCCGGGCGACTCGACTCGACTGTTGTCGGCAGTCACTGGATCTGCGGCCGGCCCTCAGCGTCCAAGCGCCCAGCTCGTTTGGCACGCATCAGGTGATAAAAATACCAGCCCAGCGGCCCAACTAAGCCCACGAGGCCAGTAGCCCAGTACACCTCGCAAGAGCACGCGCCGCCGCCGTCGCCGTCGCTGCCGCGGCCGGTTCCTGATCTCTCGAGCTATGCGAGCGAGGACTACACGGCAAGGTCACCAAGGGGCGTCGCAAGGTGCTGCAACAACTGCTCCCTGCGCCGCCGCCCGACCGACACTGCTCAAGCCGACCCGACGCCTTCTCAAGGGCAATCTGATGTTTTTGGTTTTGGGTGCATGAATTTAGGAAATTAAGAAAAAGAGGACAAATGGTATAGAAATCAATGTGTCAACGTACTATACAATTTTATGAAGCCCGTGATAAAAAATGACATTTTTGCGAAGCTGACTTTTAGCAATGGCAAATAGCTAATTTTCTCTAACTCAGCGTGTGATGATTGAATATCTGTCAATTTGAGGGTTTGATTATTGTATATGAATTCCAAGACATCTAGGTTCCTGTAACTATTATGTCGATTTGTAAACTCTGAATGGTAAAAGAGATGCTTCAGCATAACAAAAGAGTGTCAAGCTTTGTGTATGTGAGAATGGGATGCAAAAAGATGCATTGATAAACTCTTATTTGTAAATTATATATTCTGAATGGTAACAGAATGCATTGATAAATCATCACATGTTTTTTTCATGTGGCAAGAAGCATTCATACAGACTTGCAAAAGAAATGAATCATCACATGATCTTTTTTTTTGACAAAAATCAACACATGATCTTTCTTGTCTGTCTACGGTAGTGAACTCCGTGCCAACTTGAGGTAACAAACTAGTTAGCAAACCCTCCCTAGCTATAAGTTAAAAAAAATTGATTTGGTGCTAAACTCTAGAACTAAAAATAGAGCCTCTGTGAAGTAATTAATCTGATCTTACGAAGAAAATAAACAGTCATGGTATTACGCACCAATTTTCTTCCATCTTAATATACATATTTTGCTTTTATGCGGACAAAAAGCCTAATTTTTTTTATTTTTTAACCTTTTTTCAAAGAATATTCATATTTATACCACAGTGTCGTCTTCTATCTTATACCACATGATCTTTCTTGTTCTCGCCGCCGCCGACACGGCAGTAACACAGTGTTGTCTGGTCAGGATGAAGCACGACCACTATTGTGCATCCGTCGTTTGTCGTAGGTTTGTCCGACGACAATGCGGCCCTGGAATTTATTGGGAGTTGATGATTGTCGGCGAAACGTGGCAGCTCGATCTTATCACAGGTGTAAGGATCGTTGAGAAAGGCTCGGCAATTATCTTCTTGTTCTGAACCTAGAGACAATATCCACCCTTGACAGGTGGCTGCAAATCTCATGCTACCCCTTAGCGCCTCAAAGTTGTGTGTGAGGCGATCGCCATCGGAGTCTAGCAAAATGGTGTGTCCATCTTCAGTAATCGCATTGGGATCGGTGGCGACGAGGAACGGCACCATGGGCAGTACATGTTTCGACGCCTCCTTACAGCTTGACGACATTATTTGCACCCTCGACAGATGGAAGTTTATATATATAGTTTTATATGAAGTTGTATATATATATTTTGGAAAAACAAGAGACCTCTCTCGGGTTCTTAAATAGACAGGATAAATAAAAGGAATATAATCTTCCTGATCGACTTGGATTTGGAGTATTACAGCAGTACACTACCTGTGTTCCGTATCCGACAAGTCACAAACACAGTACACGCTTCACGAAGGGTGTGTTTAATTCGCGAAATGAAAATTTTTGGGTGTCACATTGATGTATCGGAAGGGGTTTTTTTGGATACTAATAAAAAAACAAATTACAGAACCCATCAAGAAACTGCGAGACGAATCTAATGATACTAATTAATCGGTCATTGGCACATGTGAGTTACTGTAGCACTTAAGGCTTTTCATGGACTAATTAGGCTTAAAAGGTTCGTCTCGCGATTTTACCGAGAACTGTGCAATTAATTTTTTTTCGTCTATATTTAGTACTTCATGCATGTGCCGCAAAATTCGATGTGATATTTGGGTGAAAATTTTTGGAAACTAAACATGCCGAAGACGGACACAACAGGACCGACCGGACCGGACCGGTAGCTAGCGGCAAGAAGTCTACTCCCTCCGTCCCAATTTATCTGTCGTTTTCGGTGTCCGTGCCACGACTTTAACTCAATTTGTATAAAATATGTGCAACATTTGTGTCTCCAAATAAATTTGTTAAAAAAACTAGATTCAAAGATCTTTCCAATGATGCTAATTATGTATCACAAATAATAATATTTTTTAATATATATTTTGTTAAAGTTGTTTCTCGGAAAACGAGAACGACAGATATTTTGGAACTGAGAGAGTAGAACATTCTACTGGCTCTTGCAGGCTCACAGTCCTGAGTCCTGACATGGCGGCCCCACCCGACCCCAGGCCGCTGTGACCCCACGGCACGCAAGGAATCACGGCCATCCATCCCTGTCGCACAGTCATGTCCGCCGTTAAATCGCGTCTTCCCCGCCAAGCGCGTGTTTAGTCGGGTGAAAATTAGAAATTTGGCTAATATAGTATTTTCGTTTTTATTTGGTAAATAGTGTTCAATCATGGACTAATTAGGTTCAAAACGTTTGTCTCGCAATTTCCAACTAAACTGTGCAATTAGTTTTTTTTCTCGTCTACATTTAATACTGCATACATGTATCGTAAAATTTAATGTGATGACTACTATAGTATTTTTTTAAATTTAGAGGGGAACTAAACACGCGCCAAAGTCATCATTATTCCTCCCGTCCCGTCTGGCCGTATGGGTGTGGGGGAATTCCCCCGTGGGTTATTAAAAAAAAGATCATAATGTCCTGTTTATTTCTAAAAAAATTCAGCGATTTTCAGCGTTACTGTTTTAATTTTTCTATGCCACTGTCGTCAGTTTAGCTCTAACACCATTAAATTATAGGCGTGAAAAATCAAAAATACCCTTAAATCTAAATATGTCATTAATTTTTAAGCATCTTAACGACTTCAAATGAAAAAACTCAAAACTAGACAGTTGTAAATCTGGTCGAGATCTATAATTTTCATATAAAAATTATCTTCATTTAATTCCACATATATATTTTTTGTAGAATTAAATGAAGATAATTTTTATATGAAAATTATAGATCTCGACAAGATTTACAACTTTCTAGTTTTGAATTTTTTCATTCGAAGTCGTTAAGATGCTCAAAAAATTAATGACATATTTAGACTTAAGGGTATTTTCGACTTTTCACACCTATAGTTGATGGTATTAGAGGCCAAACTGATGGCAGTGACATGGAGGATAAAAAAAAGTTAAAGCAGTGGTGCTATTGAATTTTTTCAAAAGTACATTTTTATTTTTTTCTAACGGCACACGTGGAATTCCCCCGTGGTGTGTGTGTGTGGTGCGTTGCCTTCTTCCTCCTCGCACACGCCAGGCACGAGACCAACAACACCCCCAGCGCACGCACTCCAAATAGCAGGCCACGAGTCGTCCACCTCTCCTCCGCCGCGTCGCTCGCGCTTCACGCGCGCCGAGAGCCGAATCGGAGCCGCGAGGCAGCCGCCCCGGCCGGATCGACCCCAGGGCCAGGGCATGGGCGGAGGGGACGCCGACGCCGGCGGCGAGCCCGCGTCCGCGCAGGCCACGCTGCACATCCGGTGCACCAACGGCTCCAAGTTCGCCGTGCGGGCCGACCTGGGCACCACCGTCGGGGCGTTCAAGGTGATCGTCGCCGAGAGCTGCGACGTGCCAGCGCCGCAGCAGCGGCTGATCTACAAGGGCCGGATCTTGAAGGACGAGCAAACCCTAGCCAGCTGCGGTGCGTGCTTTCCCCTATCCTCTCCTGGGATCGCTCTACCCTTGGTGGCGCGTGGTTTCCCCTGTTACGCTGTGGACTGCGGTCGATTTGGTTAGTCATGCGTGCGAGCTGCGATGTTGCACTCTCGATTCTCCCTTGCTGGTGTGCTAGTTGCAATGTCTGTTAATATATTTGCTGCCGGCAGGACAAGGAGGTTTATTCCTTGGCGATGATGGTCATGGATGATTCCGTACATTCGGAATGCTCCGTGGTAGGTGCAGCATGTAGGCTTAACGCAAGGAGACTTGCAGGTTCGTTGATAGTTCTACGGTAGCAAAGATGCAGCAGGAGAGAAATACATGCTGCTTTGGTGCCTTGACGTGAATGTAGTTCTGAATATGCTGAAGCCATGCAAGCCTTGTGTGTACTGCACCCCTTGCTGCGTGGTTAGGGTAGTAGAGTTTATCAGCAGGTCAGTGGAACTTCTGCATTTCATATTGTATATATGCTGATATCACGATCGTATCTTAGTGATCTGTGACTTGGAAGGATCATCATTGCCATTTTGAGTTCTTACCAATAGTTTAAGTTCGTTGGTAACAGACGCATCTTGTCAACCGTTTTTATTGTGATCCACGTGTCAGCCGTAAGCATTAGCAGTTACTTTTGTCGTCTTTTAGATGTCGACATGAACCATCCTTTCTATTTAGGGGGCATTGTCCACGTGTTCAATCTCCGTTACAGAATGGTTCTAGATGAAATGGAAAGATATGTATAAAAGATATCACAGAGTCTCAGTGCTTTATAGATTTGATCCATGCCCATCGAATTTTTTTTGCACACAACCTATTTTTATCTGCACCGGCAATTACCTGATCATATTTAAATGGTTTATCTTTGATGTTACCTTTATACACTGCGCTCTTTATGGCAACATTTAAAACTTAAGAAGAGAGAACTTGTCTATTTTTCATACAGCAGGTTTAGAAGCGTTTGATCTTGTACATTACATCAGACATATTGTTGTTTTGTTTTTTGCTAACACAATAGATAATGTAGGGGTTTCATGTTGCGTTTCTGATTCACCAACAATCCATGCGGCTGTATAAGTTCAATAAACCAGCAGTTTGGATGTTATGTAGAATTCTCATTTGTCAAAGCTGAGGTAGACTGTTGCCACTTGTCAAATAGTACTAGCCAAACGTGAAACTTAAATTTGTTTATGATGCATAACTGAGTTCTTTGGTAGAACATCAAATATCAATAGTGAGAGCCCATGGGGATTTTATGGAGGAGACCTTTTTTGTGTTTTTATTTATGCCTATTCAATTTTGATCTCACTTACAAAGGAACTTTATGCTACCAGCTATCACCAATTAGAAATCCAGGACATTCTGAATCTTGTTTATTTTGGTGATGGAAACACTTTCGTGTCTGAATCGTAGCATTTTTTATATTTTGATTTGGCAAGCTGTTGCCTGATTTAGGAACTTCACCTATCAGTGTGTTCCCTTATTCTGTTTCCGTTCTCTCTTGTAACCTCATATTGTCTCTTTATGAAGGTGTGGAGACAGACCATACAATCCACATGGTACGTGGTGCTGCGCCACCACCAGCATCTACTGCACCTGCAGCCAACCAGGAACCTACCACTGCTGCTCCTGCCAGTTCCCCAGCAGCAGGATTGGGTGGCTTGTTGCAAAGTCTGGGTGCTACAGGGGCTGCTGCTAACAGTGGGGGGTCGGGTTTGTTTGGATCTGGCCTCCCTGAGTTAGACCAGATGCAACAACAGCTAGCGGAAAATCCGAACTTGATGAGGGAAATAATGAATATGCCGCTCATGCAGAATTTGATGAACAGTCCTGAACTCATACGCAGTATACTAATGAACAATCCTCAAATGCGTGAGCTCATTGATCGCAATCCAGATCTTGCTCATGTCCTCAATGATCCAAGCATCATGCGCCAGACTTTTGAAGCAGTTCGGAATCCTGAACTCATGAGGGAGATGATGCGGAACACAGACAGAGCCATGAGCAACATTGAATCTTCTCCAGAAGGATTCAACATGCTCCGTCGCATGTATGAAACTGTCCAAGAGCCTTTTCTGAATGCAACAACAATGGGTAGCGAGGGTGATCGAAACTCGAATCCATTTGCTGCTCTTCTAGGAAACCAGGGGTCTAACCAAGCAAGAGACTCAGCTGCAAATGGAACAACTACAGCTTCAGACCCCACATCAGGCTCTCCAGCTCCAAATACTAATCCACTTCCGAATCCTTGGGGCCCAAATGGTAAGTTTTGGATATTCATTTTTTCCCATGTTGGTAGTTGTGTGTATTGAAAGGCGGGCCTGGTGCAAGCGGTAGAGTCTTACCGCCTGTGACCGGAAGGTCCTGGGTTCAAGTCGCGGTCTCCTCGCTTTGCACAGGCGAGGGTAAGGCTTGCCACTGACACCCTTCCCCAGACCCCGCACAGAGTGGGAGCTCTCTGCACTGGGTTGGTAGTTGTGTGTATCTTTGTTCTAAGTCTTAAAATCAACAGCTGGCTCTGCCCAAGGAGCAGCAAGGTCCCCTCCTGCTAGCAACACTAGGAGTACTACAGCAGGTGGCCTAGGAGGGTTGGGTTCAGCAGATTTGGGAAGTATGCTTGGTGCCAATGGTGGTGGCTCTGATGCTACCTTCTTGACTCAAGTTTTGCAAAACCCAACTATGATGCAGATGATGCAGAACATTATGTCTAATCCTCAGTCCATGAATCAGGTATGATGCTTGAAGTACTTCTGTTGTGAAATATTTAATAAAGTGCATATTTCTTGTCCTGCTTATATACATAGAGTTCTGATACTCCGTTGATGCAGCTGCTTAATATGAATCCAAACGTACGTAACATGATGGAATCTAATACTCAAATGAGAGAAATGATTCAGAATCCAGAATTTCTTCGCCAGTTGACGTCTCCTGAAACATTGCAGGTGATCAATCATACTGCTCTAGCTACATGTGCATAAAAAATACTAAATGTTATTTCTTTTGCAGCAATTAATTTCATTCCAGCAGTCTTTGATGTCACAACTTGGCCAACAACAAGCTGGACAGTGAGCATTTCAACTTTTGATTTCACCTTTTTTTTATGAGATACTATATGCTTATTTAGCCTAGAGAAAGGGATTTTTTTTCATTTGTTCTTGTATCGCAATCTCCAACTTTGTGCACCAACTGCCTTTTGAATTCTTTTTGTTGTTTGATCCAGGGAGTGGACACAATCAGGCTCTGGTGCAGGTATCTCCTGAATTTACTATCTGCAGTTTCGAAATGGACTTACATTCTGTATGGATAAACCATGTTTCGAAATGGACTTACCAAGTTTGAGCATTGCTTCCAAAGGTCATTTAAATATTTATCTTGAGTGAAAATTTCCACACGAGAATAGTAATATTCTTTGACCAAGTGACTATACTAGGAAGAAGCATGTGCGGTTTTCCTGATTTTTGGAGCTAATTCAGCTCTGTTGGGGTCCCAAATCTTTGCCAGAACTTGATTTAATTAAACTTGTTTAGACAGTCGACTGCCTTTCTAAGTGGATTTACATATGACCTTGCTTTTTTAATAACTTTTGGAAAACTTGAATCCTAGGCAATGTCAACCTCAACACCTTGATGAACATGTTCAGCGGGCTTGGTGCTGGTGGTGGCCTAGGTGTTCCAAATGCTCCTAATGGTTAGTACATAATCTGTTCTGTTAATGAAGAAATTAATCCTGCAGTTCAACTAAGTATGATCTCTTGAAGCTTTTCTCTTTGGATGATTTTTTGAAGTCTTCTCATCAGTAATGTCAAAATTTGCAGTGCCGCCAGAAGAACTGTATGCAACACAATTAGCTCAGCTCCAAGAAATGGGTTTCTTTGACACACAGGAGAACATCCGAGCCTTGGCCGCTACCGCTGGAAATGTTCATGCTGCAGTGGAGCGACTTCTTGGAAATATGGGCCAATAGAATATGATGATGATCATAACTGTACTCTGATCATGTGATCTGTAGTTGGCATTGTGAGATCATGTCTGGTTCATTAGTTTTACACCTGAGATTGAGAGGCGGCATCTAGATTCTGTGTTTTAAGGATGAATAAAGAGTGTACCGGTAGAACCTTTCATATACATGTGGTCTGGTGTCATGGTTAAAATTGTTGTTGTTGGTACATTGGGTTGTTGTACATTCATTTTGATCTCTTGCAATCTTATTTGCAATGTACATGGACAGTGTCTTCTGTACAAGAGGGTGGGGGTGGGGGAGGGAGAAGGAATATGTAGTGCAAACCATGAGAACTCATAAAAAAATGTATCTTTCGATTGCTCAAGAAAATATGAGATGCATCCATACCCCATAGATGTATTTTGTTGCAATAGTTGGGATTTCCTCAATTTTAGAAGATATAAAATAATAAAATTCAGTGAATTTTGTTATTTTCATATGATTTTTTTATAAAATGATTTTGAATTCTAACTATTGCGACAAAAGTACATCTACGCTTTTTGAACGTGAATCGCTTCAATTTTTTTTTTTTGAGCCAGAGAGAGATGATTTTTGATTGACGTTGCATGTTTGCACCAAGAGATAGGTTCGCTCTACATATTTTCCCCTTATCTCACGTAGTCACCACCTACTGCCTACTGGAGATGGCCAAAGTTCTGGTTCATCAAAATCATGGTGTGTCATGTTTGTTAATTACTTCTTTCCTACTAAATTATAAGACGATTTATGTTTTTAGATACAATAATTTTTACTATACACTTTTTTTAGATAATGACTATGCACTTAGATATAGATTATGTTTAGATACAGAATAGAAGTAATATGTCTAGCTTTTGCTATTCCAAATTATGAGATGTTTTGATTTTATATTTTCGCCTATACATTTAGATACACATTATGTCATCGTAAAAGCAATATATCTAGAAAGAGCAATTTATTTTTGTTTATAATTTGGACGGAATACGTTCATTAATGGGATCACGTGAATGCTGACTGAAGTTTTTTTTAGTGACAAACCAAACAACGAACTTTATTGTTTGAGGATAGTTATATCATTCATTCAGCATGTTCGCTTGTTGGTTTCAGGCAGGGCTTATCAGCCATGGTACAGTATTTTTCTCTCACAACAAACCAGCACCAGCCGGGCTTATCAGCCCAGAAACCAACCTGCGAACAGGCTGATTAACAATTCGAGAATAAAGCTAGGGGATCATGCCCCAAAATACAGTTTTCCTTTGAATGTGACTGAAGGTGATTTTCTTCTGCTAGTGTTGGGTGCTTTTGAGAATTGACAGCTTGGATGGCTGTGAATATGATCCCCGCTACACCCTCCAACCGATCCTGGCCGTCCACTGTGATGATGTCATGCGATCCATCCGTCCACTCTGCCCAGTAAAAGTGCCCGAGGAGCTGCCCATATAAACCCTTCTCTCCTCCTTTAGCCCTCACCCCCTCTCGCGGCCGCCAGGAGAAGCCGCCGACGCCGCAGCTGCGTCCGCGTCCGCAGCCACAGCAGGCGACCGAGATGGCGGTAAGAGCCCCAAACCTTCCTCTCCGTTCGTGCTTCTCCAGTGGATTGCTGCGTCTGTGCCTTTGCATCTAGCGTATGGTTGGATGGATTTGTTCACTAATCACTAGGGGAGAGTGGGGGAATCTTGGCAAGCCTTTTTGGGGTAGGGCGTCCTCGTCGACCAGGGGCTAGGTGGGGTCTTGAGGGATGGGCACGGTGGAAGCCTCGTGGAGTTTATTGAAGGCGGAGACGGCGTCGGAGAGAGAAGCGGAGGGCATTGGAAGCGGGGGCGGAGAGGGAAGGGAAGGCGAGGCTGAGAGAAGCGGTGGTGGAAGCCATGTATGGTGCGGTGCCTGTGCCTGTGCCTCTGCTGCTGGCGAGGCGCAGTATCCCAGATGTGGGATTTGGCACATAACAAGCGGAAACAGACTGAATGCCAACACACTCCCTTTCTGCTTGCACTCTTATTCAGTTATTCTGTAATGTTGATAGCACTAAACAAGTGAAAATTCATGGCACCTTGGGGTTGCATCCATCAGCTTATTCATGGAATGAAATTCAGTAGGGTGACAGTGCAATATGATTACATCAAGCTGATCTCTGCTCTAAAGCAAACATATTGCAATAGGAGAGAATGTGGCATGTTCTTTGTGGCTCAAAAAAAAAAAAAAACTGACAGGGCGACAAAATTTGGGCTTCTAAGTTTGATGCAAATCTTTATATGTCTCACCACTGTCTTCTCGACATGTGGACCTGTTAGCCTTAGGATGAGTAACATATTGTACAGCTACTTAGTCTATAAGTATCCACTGTTTCCTCTGCTAAAGGCAGCCTGTCTCACCATTTTCTAATCTAGAGCCACCCTTGTTCCACCATTGATCCACCTGGAGAGGAAGACAAGGTGTCCTAGGCATTGAATGGTAGCAAATAATTGTGCTCAAATTTTCACTAGCATTTGTTCGCCGCTGAGTTGACTGAACACTGTGACAAGGCGAGCCTTGTGGCAATTTGTGACCTAGTGCTGTTGTTTGTATTGTACTGAGACTGATGGCACTAGATTTGGTATGCTTTATATTTTCTTCTCAAATGCACTAAACTGCTTGCGGGCTTTATGGGATTAAAATGGATGTTTGCAAAAGTATTGTTTGGGCGAAGGGAGGGCATCTGACCCTTCCAGCCAAAGCACATGCTGCTTCTGGCTAGGTCATTTGATTAGGTGATTAGTGCATCTGCTATCTAGTATATTTGTGGTTTCATGTTCATGCGGTGGGGAGCTAATGTTGAATGCATGTTACACCATTTATTTTAACTGTCCATGAGTGTTTATGAGTCTCATTCCTGGTTTGACTAGGATTCGAATTGCTTAGATTGTTAGGTTTAGTAGGTCCTCAGCACTTAGAGTGAGTATAACTGATATGACTGTGATGACTTTGGCTGATGTTTTGTTAAATGTTTGTTGATAGACATATTGCAGTGCCATTAGACCTATCTTCAGTAAGGTGGCACTGGTTCCTAGACACATGTCATTAGGATGCTTTTGCCATCTATATTGTAAACTTAGCCGTGTGACTATTGATAAGGACATGTTTGCTGCTTGGTTTGCGTGTTTGATCTACTATCAGTCGCTTACTGTATATGTTCGATGGCAGCTTAGAGAACTCTCTTGTAAGTTGTATGGATGAGCGATAGTTTTTTTCTCATATTCAATTGCACCTGTGTATTCATGTGCTTTCTGGTCTCCAGGGGGGCTTCGTCAAGACCCAGAAGACCAATGCTTACTCCAAGCGTTTCCAAGTGAAGTTCAAGAGAAGGCGCGGTATGTTTTGTTTGCTCTCTCAATGGTTTTGTTATATTTGCTTTGCGCTGTGTGTTTGATAGTCTACATTTCTATTGTTTTTGTTTGCAGCTGGTAAGACAGACTACAGGGCAAGGATAAGGTTGATTAACCAAGACAAGAACAAGTACAATACGCCCAAATACCGATTTGTTGTGCGATTTGTATCCTTCAAATTTATTATTTCTGTGCTTTGATCTTCTTTCTGCTTATTATTTTTGGCACGTTGAACATTGGAGGCGTTGTATCTCTTAATAAATCTCCTTAGACCAACAAGGACATCACTGCACAAATTGTATCTGCAAGTATTGCGGGTGATATGGTTCTTGCTGCTGCCTATTCCCATGAGCTGCCACGATACGGTCTAGAAGTTGGTCTGACCAACTATGCTGCAGGTATATTTTTGTCTGCAAAGAATGTGTAAACTCTCTTTTGTAACTAAGCACATTTATGTTGTATTGTTAACTCCTTGCCCCCATCTTGTAGCCTACTGCACTGGTCTTCTTTTGGCTCGTCGTGTGCTCAAGATTCGTGATTTGGATCAGGAGTATGAGGGCAATGTTGAGGTAAAATTCAAACAAATGTTTAAATTCATTCTGTTTGCTGCTTTACTGATATTGCGTTGGGTGACACTTTGTGATGATCTTCTGTTCTCAGGCCACTGGTGAGGACTTCTCTGTCGAGCCAGCCGAAGGGAGGAGGCCTTTCCGTGCACTCTTGGATGTCGGCCTTATTAGGACTACCACTGGAAACCGTGTCTTTGGTGCCCTGAAGGTATAATCCTTCTGTATTATGAATGATTGTATACTTGAGATGTTTTCGTTGTGATTTGGTTGTAGGTGGCTCATCAAGTGAAGTTTTTCTATATGAGCCCAGTATTGCTTAAGTCTTGATAAATGTTTATCAGCTAGTCCGTTTTCTTCTTGAATTTAATAACATCAATATTCCAATGAACTCCCACATGTATGTGAGTCCACACTGAAAGAATGGACATTCCCATTTATCTAATTTTCATTGAACTATAGTTTTGTTGTATGTTTACAAGGAATATGTTTTTATGGAGAGCATTTTAAGTTTTTAACGCAAAATGCTTGTTGTTGCTGCAGGGAGCTTTGGATGGTGGTCTGGATATTCCTCACAGCGATAAGAGGTTTGCTGGCTTCAAGAAGGATGATAAGCAGCTGGATGCTGATATCCACCGCAAGTACATCTATGGTCTCCATGTTGCTGAGTATATGAAGGTAAGTTGTGCATGTTGCTTGCCAGATTATAGTTTTTTCCCTTGTAATGATTTGGATATCAATTTGTAAGTTTATTTCATAAAAATATGTAACTGTCCCACATCAGGTGCTCTATTTGGTGGGGCTGACTAAATCTCATTGGTACTATTATTCTTATGAATTATTCAGAATCTGGCTGATGAGGAGCCCGAGAAGTACCAGGCTCATTTCAGTGAGTACATCAAGAAGGGAATTGAGGCTGATGAAATGGAAGCTCTGTACAAGAAGGTCCATGCTGCCATCCGTGCTGATCCTAGCATGGCCAAGTCAACAAAGAAGCCACCAAAGGAGCACAAGAGGTATGCCCTACTAGCTGAGTGATGATTCTATGTAGCCTACATCTGAATGTTTCTGCCCAACCTAATTCCATAATTTTCTTGCTACTGAGTCACTGACCCATGCACATCTTTTGTTTATTTTAGGTACAATCCCAAGAAGTTGACCTATGAGCAGAGGAAGGCCAGCCTCGTGGAAAGGCTCAACGCCCTCAACTCCTCTGGCGGTGCCGATGATGATGATGAGGATGACGAGTGAAGTGCTAGTCGCGTCACAGTAGTGCTATCTTATTTGGAGATCAGAACTTGCGCAATTGCATTTATTGTTCCCTGTAGTCCTGCAACAAGCATTTTTGTTTGAGTGTGGAGATGGAGACATGGAGTTGATGGATTATCTTAACTAAAGATGTGGTGTCTGTTGACGTTGCTCTTTTTGTCCCTGGATTTTGTCAGCCCTTAATGGCTTCCTTGGTTTATAGTATCAGGATAATTCAATCTGTGGCTTTCTGTCATGTTTTTTTGCCTTTTCATATTATGGCGGATTAATGTGCTGTTCTGTATTTTAGTCGAATGCCTCTTGCAGCCTTTCAGGTTCAGATTATGTTCGATTGTTATCAATGGTTTAGCCGCCCAATGCAGCGAGCCATATGTACTAGGCGAGTTTGCAAGTTATGTTTTTCCAGGGGTCTAAGGTAAGGGCGATCTCATCCGTTTGGCCTGTTCTTCGCATGCCAACGCCAAGGTGCGATCGAAATGATCATTTTGGTTGCGTGATATGTTTGGATGAGGCTGAGTTCGGAAGATTTTATCTGGTGCAAAAATCTGGGCATTGCTTACTGATGACCATCGTCTTGCGCGCAAGTCGCAACCCTATGATGGATGGGGGTGATGGAGGCAGCCCTTTTCACGTAACGGCCCATCGCAATTCGCAAGCATTGTTCGAGGAGATACGCATAGGCTTGTTGAGCATGGGCAGGACTGAACGGCCTCAGCTGTGGTTGCTTGTGTGACGACGCTCGTATTTCCTTTGTTGTTTTATCTCTCCTTTTGGTGCATTATTCATTCGTGACACCGAACCGTCCCGGAACGAGAAAAAATCGCGGTAACGCCCCCAAAGGGTGCGCTGGTTGAGCGAAGTAGCCGTGTAACACAGCGCCGTGTTGTACTTGTACCGCACATCGGCCTTGGTCGTGAAAAATCCGAGGGTGCTTTTCCGGATTTTGGGTAGGCGGTTCGGCCACACAAGACTCTACAGTGGGAGTACCACTTACGTCCCGGGCGCATGTGCACCCACACCTCCCCTCGCCGTCGCCGTGGCACGTGGCCCGTGGCCATGCGCTGCGCTCGTGTGAACGGCATCTACAGGAGGCTTTAGCGAAAATACCCTGCGCCCATCGCGTTCACACGCCCGGCCCGGGCACGTCCAGCTCCTGCCGTAGCGCAGTTTGCTCCATGGCTACGCTTGTCTTATCTATTTGACGCCCAGCACCTCCGGCAACAAAACCATTTTTTTTTTCTGGAGGACGGGGCTCGCCGGGGAGCGTGTGGATGAGGCGCGGCCCATAAAAACCTACGCACCCACCCACCCCTCCGGAGGCGCGTCGGCATACGTAGCCCCACACGAGCACGAGCCCTGGAAGGATCGGGAGCAAAAACCCCAAGAGCCACTCGCTGCGCTGCGGCTCCCGCGATATATAACCGGCGGTGTGTGGCTGACCTCGCGTACGTAGCCCGCAAGGCGCACGCGCTGCACGCCGCCCCGCCGCCCGCCCAGCTCGCCATCGCCGCCGCCTCCATGGACCCGTACAAGGTACGCCGTGCTCCTCACAGTCCAGAGCCACACCGGCTGCTTATGTTCGTCGTTCATGTCTTGATGATGTGTCGCGTGCAGCACCGCCCGTCGAGCGCCTTCAACGCCCCGTACTGGACCACCAACTCCGGCGCGCCCGTATGGAACAACGATAACTCCCTCACCGTCGGCGCACGAGGTAACTGCTGCAGCAGCTGCTGCTGCTGTCTGTTCCTACCGGCTAGAGCTCCCTGGCGATGCTGCCGTCGCTATAGTAGGAGTAACTCAACTGAGCTCTGCATGCGGCGTTGGAATCTCGACTTCTGTAGCACCTGAGTGCTAGTAGTGGAATTCCGGTAGGAGTTGGTAGGAGTACTACGAGGAATGATCAGCAACAGGACGAAGCTGCTGCAGGGAGGAGAGCACGCACGGTACCACTAGACGAACAGTCTGTTCACTCGGTCGTATTTAGCTTATAAATCATAACTTATCGATTAACGAACAGTATTTTTCTCTCACATTAAACCAGCCAATAGTATTTTGAACCATGGCTTATAAGCCAAACAAGTCCAAACGAACCGGACGGAAGCAATTGCTACAGTACTACTGAGTACATCATTAATTGAGCTCCAGGTAGTATCTGGTTACTCCTATGATAATTGATAAGGACAGACAGTAAAGAAAAGATTAAAAAATCAGAGAATATACTCTACTGAAGAATTTTAATTTTACCGTGTAAACTATTGTCACTGTACCTCCAATTCTCGAGTTCAGGAGTACTATGTCAGTTTAGTCCTGACTACTACTACTACTAGTACTTTGTCATGTTTAGAATCAAATCATCAATCAGTCAGATGCAGCAGTCCAGTGGTCTCGTAACTGTAACTGAGCTGAGGTGAACAAGAACAATTGAAGAAGCGCTGTGGGAGTGGGATTAATTAATTATATTTGTTCACCATCATCAGGTCCCATCCTGCTTGAGGACTACCACCTGGTGGAGAAGCTGGCCAACTTCGACCGTGAGCGGATCCCGGAGCGCGTGGTGCACGCCCGGGGCGCCAGCGCCAAGGGCTTCTTCGAGGTGACCCACGACATCACCCACCTGTCGTGCGCCGACTTCCTTCGCGCCCCGGGCGTGCAGACCCCGGTGATCGTGCGCTTCTCCACGGTGATCCACGAGCGCGGGAGCCCCGAGACGCTGCGGGACCCGCGCGGGTTCGCCGTCAAGTTCTACACCCGGGAGGGCAACTGGGACCTGGTGGGCAACAACTTCCCCGTCTTCTTCATCCGCGACGGCATGAAGTTCCCGGACATGGTGCACGCGCTCAAGCCCAACCCCAAGACGCACATCCAGGAGAACTGGCGCATCCTCGACTTTTTCTCGCACCACCCGGAGAGCCTCCACATGTTCACCTTCCTCTTCGACGACGTCGGCATCCCCGCCGACTACCGCCACATGGACGGCTCCGGGGTGCACACCTACACGCTCATCAACCGCGCCGGCAAGGCCACCTACGTCAAGTTCCACTGGCGCCCCACCTGCGGCGTCCGGTCGCTGCTGGACGACGAGGCCGTCGTCGTGGGCGGCGCCAACCACAGCCACGCCACCAAGGACCTCACCGACGCCATCGCGGCGGGCAACTTCCCGGAGTGGACGCTCTACATCCAGACGATGGACCCCGAGCACGAGGACCGCTTCGACTTCGACCCGCTGGACGTGACAAAGACGTGGCCCGAGTACGTGTTCCCGCTGCAGCCCGTGGGGCGGATGGTGCTCAACCGCAACATCGACAACTTCTTCGCCGAGAACGAGCAGCTGGCATTCTGCCCGGGACTCATCGTCCCCGGGATTTACTACTCCGACGACAAGCTGCTTCAGACCAGGATCTTCTCCTACTCCGACACGCAGCGCCACCGCCTGGGACCAAACTACCTGCTGCTCCCGGCCAACGCGCCCAAGTGCGCCCACCACAACAACCACTACGACGGCTTCATGAACTTCATGCACCGCGACGAGGAGGTGGACTACTTCCCCTCCAGGTACGACCCTGCCAAGAACGCGCCCAGGTACCCAATCCCGACCGTCCACATCACCGGCCGCCGAGACAAGGTACTCAATCCTCCGTGATCATCATTTCATTTTTACTCTAATGTAGACTGTAGTAATGTCCACTCGATCCATCACTGACTGAGTCTGAATGATCCCTCGATGACCTGTTGGTTTGTCGGTGCAGACTGTGATTGCCAAGGAGAACAACTTCAAGCAGCCTGGGGAGAGGTACCGCGCAATGGACCCAGCCAGGTATGGCAATCCATTCATCAAATGCTCTCTTACTGATCACTGAACTGCATGTTTGCTTACTGAACTGAACCGGACTGTACTCATCATATCTGCAGGCAAGAACGGTTCATCAAGAGATGGGTCGACGCGCTCTCTGACCCCCGCCTCACCCATGAGATCAGGAGCATCTGGCTCTCCAACTGGTCTCAGGTAATGCACTTATATATATGCAGTAATTTATATAATCTGCAGCTTATTCAGTTTCAGACGATAAGTTGCTTACTGAATTCACCGAGTTGTTTTCTGAATCGTTGGTTGCCTGATCAATGGATGCAGGCCGACAGATCTCTGGGCCAGAAGCTTGCGAGCCGCCTCAGCGCCAAGCCGAGCATGTAAGATCAGACAACGGCGCAGGGGACTGAACTCTGCTTCGCTCATGGAAGGAAGGAAGGCAGCCTGAAACCGAATCCCTCTTATCGATCGGCAACACCCAACCTGATGCTCCAATTATTCTTGCATGCATACTGAGTCTCTTCTTTGTATAAGAGGACATAACATATGGTTCTGTCTCATTTCTGTACGACCAATCAATCATCATCATGTAATAATCTGTACTTGCAGACGTGTCTCCACCTGATACTACACTGGTTTATTGTAAGTGCACCTTGTTGAATTCAGAACACATCATACAATAAATTATGACATGTCTTTGTTAGGATTCTGCTTTGTTATATCCGTAGCATAGGATCATGACATACCAATCGCTGGCAGGAGCGTAGCAAGCTAGAAAAAACTCCTCAAAGAGCATATCATGCAGAAAAAGGAAATCATTCTACAGACGGTTGGCAGCAAGCTAGCCTTCCCATGGTCTAAGTCCTCACCGCCAGAACCTGTGCTGGCGATGAGTGTTTGTGATCCAAAATTATCTTATTCTGTTCCTTCCGGATGCTCCACATTGTGTACATGATGACTGCGCTGCCGGCCGTCTTATTTACACTGATCACTGGAGCCAAAGTTGCATAGCATCCCAGCAATCTCTGAAAGTTTGATGATGCAGGATCGACGGCACCTGCACTGCATTTTGCGTCCGAACTCTCAGACCGGCCTCTCTACCGACGACGCAATGCACCCCTAAATGATCCGATGTCTCCGGCTCCTGACACATAGTTGACAGATCTGTGGACCGCGGACAGGCATCAAAGCTGTAGTAAGATCTTGGGAACTGGATCAGGTAGGCCGAGCGATATGCGCTTCCGATCTCTGAAATTTGGTTGTTCCACCATTCTCCAAAGCATAATAACGTCCTTTCCGATCCATCTCTTGCACCATTGTCATCCTCAGTGACCCTCTTATCCATTTGGTCTCTTCGACATCATCTCACCAGTTACCACCTTTTTTTTCACCAAGCGAGTTTGTACGGATTAGGCACACATCCATAGGCACGAACCCTTGGAGCTGTCAGCAAGGGCCCAGGAGTGTTGAAATTTCTTGTTGGTGTAAATATGATACTCACTCCAAGTTAGTAAAAGAAGTCGTTTTGGACAGCGATACGGTCTCCAAAACATAATTTTGACTTCTTTTTTTTATAAAAATATTTATCGGAAAGCAATATATGCATATTTTTATTAAAATACATTTCAAGACAAATCTATTCATATGGTTTTCATATTTTCAAACTAAGCAACTTAAAAGTTACTCATAATTTATATTTCTAATGCACAGTGTTTGACCAAAACATTTTCTAAAATGACTTCTTTTACCAACCTGGCGCGAGTATTTGTAAACTCAGTTAGCAGCCGCCTCAGGATGACTCGTAAGGAGATGGAAGCAAAAAGGAGAGACGAAGAGGATATAAAGAAGACATCAACTAAGCAGCATAACAGTGGAGAGTGGAGATGATCTATTCCCAGGCCGCATACCCTCGCGCTACTTGTTTATTTGGAGACATGGCCGAGGTACAGAGGTAGGACGCTCGTGGCGGCGAGTTGGTGGCGAGCGAGCGTCGTCTCGCACTCTCGCGCGGCACGGGGAAGCCGCGCCCCCGGACGCTAGAGATGGGGAAGCGCCGCCTCGGAAGCGTGGGTCGGGTGCGTTCGGCCCCTTCGCATGTGCTTCCAAACGCCAAGCCAATTTGACCCGGGGCTACATTCCGCACGCTAGGACCTCCATGGATGGGCTTGCAAGCGCCAGGACCTCCGGGCCGGACGCCTGCGCTTACAGTTATTTTCCTGCACCGTTCCACGCGCCCACATGGGATCCACGTCGCCCCGAACGTCGCCAGCATCGAAAAGAGAAGGAGAGGGGGGGGCGGATGCCCACCCAGCGTTGGGAGGAGGAGAAGACACCGAGACGAGACAGCAAAAGGCGAGGAGGGAGATGCAATACCTGATCTATTTTTGAAACATTCAGATGCAACACTTGCAATATATGTCTGGAGGCAGATGAAACACTTAAAAATACATCTGAAACACTTGTAAAAATACATGAAAAACACTTAAAACCATTGTAAAAACATACGCAGCGTCTAGTAAAACACTTGCAAACATATGTGTGAAAGCAATATCCAGATAAATACACTTACAACATACGTCTAAAAAAACAAATGAAACATTGAGAACAAAAGCTTACAACATATGTGTACAATAATTGCAATATATGCAACACCTCGATCTACTTTTGCAATACCCATATGAAACAATTACAACATACCTCTGAAACATTTGAAACACTTGAAACAGACTTTTGCAGCATGCGCTTTCAACGGAGTTGTGCGGAGGTCACGGATGTGGAGCTCGTCGGCGGCACAGACCTCGATAGAGGCCACCGTAGGCGGATGGAGCGCGGCCGCAACGGGAGGCGCGAGTCCGTGTGGGGGCACGTGGCGTGAGCGAGGGCGGGGGCCCAGGGGCGACGTCGCAGAGCGAGCGGGCAATGCGGACGGAGGCAGTGTGGGTGAGATCCGTTCCGCGAGCGAGCGACGCGGACGGGAAATGACGAACGCCCTATCAGGAGACCAGGAAGCCTGAGTGTTAGAGCATTCCTCGAACTAGCAGGGGCGAAGCTAGAGCCAAATTGATCCTAGTGCACACCTTAGCATACCTTGGGTCTTTAATATATATTATTTTTCCTAAAATTAAGTTGGTACGGTGTATATACATACTATAAAAAACTATAATCTTAGCTCAATTATCCTTTTAAAATCTATTATAAAAATACTTGTTACATTTGGTTTTGCATGGTTCAATGCATACATATATCTTTGACAATTAATATCTTCTAGAATATATTCTTTGTTTTTTTAAAAAATTATAATATTTTGCAAGTATTTTTAGTACATATCTACCAATATACTTTATATGTCTCCAAACTAAAATATTTGAAGTTATTGATTTTTTGTGATTTTTAAGGTTCGAGTAAATCTTATCGTCAACAATATGCATGTTTCTGTCACTGAAGGGAGTAGAAGCTAGATATGTGATAGAAGGTCGACTTGCGTGTGTGAGTGTGATCTAGTTACGTGCCCTAGGAGGATATTATGCTTTTCACACAAGATTAAAATGCAATCATTTTTTACAAAGGAAGGATTTTCTTAATTCACAATCATTACATCGAGCTGATACAATAATTGTAGCCCACTTCTGGTCTCTGCATAAAAGCATACAAGCTAAAAAAAGAGCCTGTCATATTAATGACTATCAATCATAAGACTAGATCGCCATCCATATGCGTAGGAGAAGATATCCTTAGCTACCTGCATCAATCGCCATGAAGCCACCACAACATAATCCTGTGAGTCTGGCGTCTGGGAGGATAGCACATATATGGAGCCAGTGAGCAATCGAGAATATAACATGCAATGGCGTTGAGAAAAATTTCTTTTCAAAAAATTGATCGTTCCCGCATAACCAGAGTGACCATGTGGTGGCCGCACCTAGCAGAACTAAAGGTTTGAACACTTTATTAAACCCTCCAAGCTATGTCCCAAACATATGTGACACATTTCTTGGCTGTGGAAGACCTGAAGCCACTTAAATCATTGACCAATTTGTCTAAGACGACAATCTAAACACAAGTGCCTAATGGTCTCATATTGACAAAAGCAGCAAGTTTTGTTCCCTTGCCAATTACACTTAGCTAGGTTATCTTTAGTGAGCACTACCTCCTTTACAGAGGTATCATAAAAAGATTGATCTTCAAGGAATCCTTTAACTTCCATAAGCGTTTATTTAAATTTGGCACCTCTACGTGGATATATAAGAGCATGATAACTCTTGTTTGGATTGTTTGGTTGCAATCGAATTTACCTTATCTATATGTATTGGGGCATATTAGAGCGAAAAAGTGACTAACATCCACTTCATCATAAGTAAATTGAGATGGATACGAATACAACCAAACAAGCCCTGAGTGGTTTCTAACTCTTTGGATGCGTTTTCGAACTCCTTGGACGTACGTCGTTTGGACTTGGGCTGAGGTGCGGCCGCAGGTGATGAAGAGATAGTCCTCAAGGGAGAAGGAAGCGGGGAAGTGGAGGCCTAGAATAGGCAAGAGCATATGTGGATAGGGGAAGGTAGCGGGGAGACGGAACGGAGGATAGAGACGTAACGAGTTAATTTCGGAGGCGCAACACATAGCGGCGACAACACTGGCACCGCCAGTTGAGAGGATGGTTTGAGAGACAAAAAAAAGTTTAGGTGAATAGCGCTTGGGTGCGTCCGAACTTTTTAGTGGCCTGTATGTAAAGGTCATTTTTTAATGTTACACAACACCTCTCTTCTTCTTTTTTCCGGTAGCTGTGTTTCAGTCAACTGCAATTCTAGAGATCACTATGGAAAGAAGACATTTTCCCCACCTCCTCTTTCTTAAAACATGGGAAATGAACAAAGTAATTGGTGTCTTGTGATGTCTTTAGCACATAACTATGATTTCTATTCATAATATACTCATCAAATTTCCGCGTTTGCTGTATGAACCAACCAATACCGTATTTATCTGATACGTGAATTTTGTTTTAGTTAAAAAACGGATTCTCCCCCTTGAAAATTTTCTAGTGAAACCATATTTTAGTTTAATGTTTGGCTGGGTTTCATTATCCAAATAATACGATCATAAAACTTTGAAAAGTGGATTCGGTAAACGAATTTTCTGTTCCCGATTTGGCGCATGTTCATTTTTTTTTAGCACGCATGTTCATTTATTTCGTGGCCATGATTGATGAACTGGGCCAGCATAAAAATCGCGCGATTCCTATTGGGCCATCAAATGGCCTTAACTGTATTTTTTTGGTCCAAAGAGAGTCCTTTTCTGAACAGTCGGCCCACATGGCTGCATCTGCATGCAGTGCAAGCTCTGAGCTGAGCTCCGACAGCAAAACTCATCATTTTCGTTCACCGCTCATAACGCAGCGAAGTAACTGTAGCACAGTTATTTTATAGTAGATCTTGGAGCTGAACGCAATGCGCATCCCTCCACTCCACACTCCACCATCCATCCACCCGAACGTACGAAAGCAAAACAGCGAAAATGCGATCTATAGAGAGAGAGAGAGTTATATATATAGAGAGAGAGAGAGAGTTAAATACATGGACGGTACATTAACTTGCGCTCTAGTTTTACTTAGGTCTATCAACTCTGAAAGTAGGTTTTTGGATCTATAATCTTTGTTAGTGGCGCATTCCTAGCCCATATATTTCAATTTTTTAACCGATATGGCCCCTCCGGTCCGGGTGGACGCCGCACACACGCATGCATGTGCATGCATGATGCATGCACGTCGGCATCTTCCCGCAGCTGGACAACTCTTGCGGGTTTTGCTTGTGAGCATGAAGACCCTGCTGACAGGGTGGCTGGGTGAGCATAACGACGCGGCGGCGCGGTGGCCGGCGAGGCGTGCGAGCATGACGACCTTGCTGAGGCAGCACGGCTTGCACTTGGAATCCGACAAGTCCATGATTTCTACAGGTAGAAGAAGTTAAGCTCCAGGAGATGGTTCAGTACGTGTACGTGCTGCATACCCGGTGGATCTTCTGGAGATGTTCGAGATGTCTTGCATGTCGCTGTCGTGTGGCGTGCTCTTCTATGCCCCCGAGCTGTTGACTATGTGGTACGGCGAGAGCAAGTCCAACATCCGCGACCTGTTCGACAAGGCGCGCTCGGTGGCGCCATGCCCGTACGTGCCATGCTGTCCGGGAGTCGGGGCGTCGGATGAGTCGGGGCATCGGCCAGGGCATGGGCATGGAGGCATGGGGCGTCGACGACGTCTTCATGTTGCAGCTGTGCAGCACGGCTCCTGGTCAGTCATTTGTGGCGGCGCCGACGACGACGGGGCGCTCCGCTGGGCGGCCATCGAGTGCCTACCTACCTACAACCGCCGAACCGCGTGCGCACCGCCATCCTGTACTCATCCACGGAGGCCGACGCCGTCGCCACCGCCGCCGACGGGGACAATGACAAGCCCCGGCAGCAGTTCAAGGACGTGGACGTGATGAAGCGCAGCGTCGGCGGGCGCGTCTTCCTTGTCGCTGAGGCGGATAACTAGCAAATTCCTCCATAAGCTCCGCTGCTGCTGCTGCTACTGCAGGCATCCAGGGAGCCAGACACCCCGCGGCGCGCAGGACCACGGCGGCGCGCTGGCGTGCTCGGCGTGGCCCTGCGGGAAGTAGTAGATGTCGGCGCCGACGGGCGGCACGGTCCACAAGATGCTCCGCATTACGGACGGCGACGGCGCGTCCGACGCGCTGACGGAGGCCGTGGTCACCAACTTCCTCTGCCTCAGCGCACTCGAGGCTAACAAGCCCGTCATCGGCGCGTCCGGCGCCGCGCCGTTCCTCGTGCGCGCGTTCTAGTCCGCCACGTGCTCCTCCACCGAGCAGGCGCGCCATGACACGCTGCACGCGCTCCTGAACCTCTCCATCGCGCCCGCCAACGCGTCGCACCTGCTGGCGGCCGGGCTCGCGCCGGTGCTGGTGGCTGCTGTGGGGGACGCCGCCCCCATGATGGACCGCGCGCTCACCGTGCTCTGCAATCTCGTGGCGGCCTGCCCCGAGGGCCGCCGCGCGGTGAGCCGTGCCCCCGACGCGGTGCCGTCGCTCGTCAACGTGCTCAACTGGGCCGACGAGCCCGGGTGCCAGGAGAGGTGGCCTACGTGCTCATGGTCCTGGCGCACCGGAGCTACGGTGACCGCGCGGCCATGGCCGAGGCCGCCGCCTCGTCAGCGCTCCTAGAGCTCACGCTCGTGGGCACGGCACTCGCGCAGAAGCGCGCGTCCAGGATCCTGGAGATCCTCCGCGCCGACAAGGGCGCGCAGGTCACGGACGACGTCTCAGGCGTCGTGGCGACGGTGTCAACACTGCAGGAGCGCAGGTGCCGCGGGGAGGAGGAGCCGGTGGACGGGGAATTCGACGACGTCGGCATGAGCGCCGAGAAGCGCGCCGTGCGGCAGCTGGTTCAGCAGAGCCTGCAGAGCAACATGCGGCGCATCGTCCGGCGCGCGCGACTGCTGCAGGACTTCGCTCCGTCATCGACCGAGAACCTCAAGGCGCTCACTGCCTCCTCCACCTCCAAGAGCCTGCTGTTCTAGGAGACCATGCTAGCATCGCGACGAGCGGTGGGATGGCGTCGAGCATCGCGAGCATCTCCCTGGCGCCGGCGTCGTCCTTGGCCTTCCTCCGCACGGCCTTGGCCGCCTCAACGCGGGACATGCAACCTTTGCCGCCGTCCTGGAGCGCCCCGACCACGCCCTTCAGCTCCTCGAACGCCCCCACCTTCCTGGCAGCCGCGACGTCCGCCGCCTCGGCCTCAGCAAGGTCGTCATGCTCGCGCGCCTCGCCGGCCGCCGCGCCTCCGCGTCGTTATGCTCACCCAGCCACCCTGTCAGCAAGGTCTTTATGCTCACAAGCAAAACCCGCAAGAGTTGTCTAGCTGCGGGAAGACGTCGACGTGCATGCATCATGCATGCGTGTGTGCGGCGTCCACATGCACCGGAGGTGCCACGTCGGATAAAAAATTGAAACAAAGGGGTATAGGCTAGGAATGCGCCACTGACAAAGATTATGGATCAAAAAACCCACTTTCAAAGTTGATGGACCTAAATAAAACTAGAGCGCAAGTTGATGGACCACCCATGCATTTAACTATATATATATATATATATATATATATATATATATATATATATATATATATATATATATATATATAAAGAGAGAGCGAACAATAGTTTTTGGCAGGCACTACCCGCGCACTGCCACCCATACCCTATATCAATATATATCGCATTCCAATCATGCAACAACACTTAGTGCATGTATATACTATATATACGCAGGCTCGAAACCTAAGACGGGACCAAGAGATGAGCAATGTTGCAATAATTCCTTATTGTTATCTTAGCCCTTTATCCACAAATAGAAGCTGAACACGAGCACCCACGACTGCATTATTAGTGCGTGATTGCTTGAGCTCTGAATGCTTGTCGAGCCTTATTAGATACTATTTCAGAGCTAGCTCTCTCGCATGTTCGAGAGAGAGAGAGAATAATATACAGCAGGATCTGGATAGGGAGGCCATGATTGGCACTACATCTCTAATTAACAAGCTAGACAGCTAGCCGAGAGGACTTCTGGGGCCGGGCAGGGAAGAATAATCTGCATTGGCTGACGCCAGGCAAGGAATCTTTGGCCAATGGTAGCTAGGGTTAGACGACGACCCCAACAAACAAACTGAATCATGCAGGCATGAGCATTGGCAAACAGAAAATAATACAATTATACACTGGAGAATCACAAGTGCTCCTTTCATTAGCGTCGTCAGTGGTGGTGGTGGCGGTGGCTCCGTCCTCACGGGGGACACGCCAGCGGCTAACTTAATCGCACTGCTGTCGTCTGCTTCGTCCACCACGGCAGGATCGTCCGTATGAAGTAATTGTAATACTCATATATAATCTGGTGGTACGGTGTTAGCATAGCACTGCGCCAGATCTTTGTCCTGTTCGTTTGGCTGATAAGCCATGACCAAAAGTACTGTTGGCTGATCTGTTATGAGAAAAAAATACTGTTCGTTGACTGAAAAGTACGGTTTATAAGCCAAACGAACATGACGCTTGTCCGTGGAGGGCCAAGCCCTTCCATGAACCACAAAGCCACTCCATTTGTTTACCTCGATCGGTGCTTGCTACTTCTGTCCCGTTCGCTTAGCTTATAAGCCGTATTTTTTTAGTCAACGAATAATATTTTTCTCTCACAACAAATCAACCAATAATACTTTTAGTCATAGCTTATCAAGCGAACATAACATTCCTCATTTTATATATTTATTTACTAGCTAGTTGCATTGCATGCATTGATGTCGAGGCCGGTAGCTTAGAATAGAGGGAGATGCAGGTATGCAGGCAGACAGCTGTTGGTTGCTGCTTATTAGTGCGCCTGCACACAGCGCCGGTCCTGAGTTTTCACAGACCTGGAGTGAAACTGATAAGCAGGGCCTCTAAACTAAACATAGTACTAGTAGTAATAATACTTAGTAGATTTTTTACTTAGTATATTTATAAGTTTGTTAGAGTTTGGCTTAAGACGAACTAAAAACAACTTACAACGGAGCAAAAACCTACAACTTAATGTCTTAATGACGAGGAAACGCTCAATGAATCACATAAACATCCTCATAAGATTAGGCTTGCTGTGGCCTTTGGTTGTGCCAATTGTTAATCTTGCAATAAACACTAGAAATGACTCGTGGATCCCAAATCTCAGTTCTAAAGATTTTAAGATTAAAAGATAGATTATAGTGCAGTAGGGCAAGTCGGCAACCAGCACGTATCTACTAGTACAAGCAATATCCGAGTATTGATGGACGGTGCTATGACGTCATCTGCTCAACTATATAAAATACGTATACAAGACATATACCTGTTGGCCGCTAATGGGCCCCTTGGCGTTAGGGGCCTAGAGCGTGTGCCCCGCTCGCCCTGCCCCAGGGCCGGGCCTGCCTGCACACGCACGCCATGGGAGCTGCAGGCGCGTACTGAGATCAGTCCTGCTTTCAGGTGGACGAGTCGCACTACCTGAATTTATAGGTGTGTCGTGTGCCCATGCCACATAGCGAAGGCAAAAAAAAAACTCGGTAAAGCGTTTGTTGAGTGTTACATTCGGCAAAAAAAGAACTCGACAAAACTGTCTTTACCAGGTATTTTTTATCGAGCACTCAGCAAAGATGTTACCGAATGCTAAACCGACACTCGGCAAAAAAAATCAAAAAATATAAAAAAAACCACCGCCACCACCACGCCGCCACCACGCCACAGTGGCTCAAGCGGCGCCGGGGGAGGGAGGGGAGGGAGGGGGCAGCGGTCGGGTGACTTTTATAAGGTGTCCAGTTTGCCGAGTGCCGAATCTAGGACACTCGGCAAAGCTAAGTTTGTCGAGTGTCAGATCACGACACTCGACAAACTTATTTTTTTATCGAGTGTCAAATAATTACATTCGGCAAACATATTTATTTGCCGAGTGCCTAGTATTGTCGTATTTTTTTTTCTGGATTGCCGAGTGCCAGGCTTTGCCGAGTGTTTTTGGGCTCTTTTGTCGAGTGTAATTATTTTGCCGAGTGTTTTTCTGGCAGTACTCGACAAAGAGTTTCTTTGTCGTGTGTCCAATAGAATACACTCGGTAAATATTCTTACACTCGGCAAACTAAAAGTTTCTGGTAGTGTCGGTCGGATTAACGGAGAATATTTTGATTCTGCACTTCTGCAGGATCGGCAAGATGGAAGGTATAATACAAAAGAGATTCTTAGGCCCATCGACAATTGGCCACTGGTTCATTTGTTTGTTGGTTGCCATGCTAATGGACCCGTTCGGCTGATTTTAAAGTCGTCTGATAAATTGACCGAAGCTATTTTGTTGTAAGAGAAAAATACTGTAGATTCTAACTGATAAGTCGGCTGATAAGTTCAAGCGAATAGGCCCAATAGCTTGCATGCGTACATGTATTATCTGTAACACGCAGATGCAAATTAATTAAGATCTTCTTTTGGTAGGATTTCCAACTGTTTTAGCTTATTGTTATAGTGTCTGTTCGATGGAATTTTGTCAAAGTAAAATCCATATGTACACTTTTATTTGTGTGTACCACCGAGCATATAAAAAAAGGGAAAATACATACATACATATACATATATATGCTTGTGTCACGTGCATTCAGGCAAGGAAGCTAATAACCACCGTGTGAGCTTCTGCGTGCTATAGGTCCATGCATGCAGTGTAGGTATGCTCGCGACAGGCAATGAGAGAGAGCTAAACAGGTGCAGTCATGATACGTATGTGCGCTTGTATATATACGTCCGGAATCGGCCGTAGAGCTCGTATATATGCCGGTCTATACCATATATTTTCCGCATAATTGTACACCAGCCGGGCCGATGCGACGCGGCGCTACTCGGTGCGAGGTCCAGAATATTCTAGAACGTTCGGGGGATATACAGCCGGCAGATCCGTGTACTGATCGCCAGCTAGCGTACATGCACGTTTATCAGCCGCAAGCCTCTCTGGACCAAATATACGTACGTATAGTAGGCTCTATAGTCAGCTGGGCCCATGCCTCAGTGACTCCATGTGAGAAGCTAATCCATATCAAGTGCTGGCCCACTGTTCAGCCAAGAAAGGAGATGTTTGTTTGGTATACGGAATAGAAGTGTCCAGGTTCTCGCCAGGATATACACGAGCCGAAGATAATATCGAACGGAAGACAAGTAAATCTCCAAATATCTCGCTCGGTGGCAACCAACAAAGGCGGCGCGTGCGTGCAGTCCAACAGGCTCGGCATTACCCTAGTTGTTGCCTATATAAAGAGCCCCCAGGACTCTATGAAGGAGATCAGACCTCACCTCCACGCCGTCAGGCTGTTCTTGGCAACAAGAGCTAGAAGCACATCGCCATCCACCACTCCGATGTTCAGCCCCAGACCAGCAGCTAGCCAGCGGCCAGACGTCGTCTTCCTTCGTGAGTTCCTGAAGCCGAGAAGGCGAAAGCCACCAGTAGAAAGAGATGGCATACACGTTCTTCTCCATGGGTAAGAAACTAATCTAGTCAATCTATTTATTAGTTATTGTTTCTTTTGCAATCTTGCATGGATATGAGCACATTGGTCCAATGTCATGATTTGGGCCAAGAAGAGAGCGACGTGGCGGTCTGATGATCGAGATGACGCCAGACTTCGAGTCATGGGAATACGGAGCGCCGACGGCCAGCTCTGGTCCGCTGGCGTCGAACACGCCCGAGTGAAGGCCGAACGCTACCACGACATGAACTTGAAGATGCAAGTTCTTTACCTACACACAAACAACACCAAGAAGCAAGCAAGGCAAGGCTACGTGCATGTGGGCGTGTACAGGGCCATGCATGGATGCATCTACACGTACATGCTCCAAATGTGCTGAAGCCAGGAGGCCACGCTGGCCTCCACAAGAACGCAGCGCCGCGATGTAGCTCTCCATCCACTACTTTAACAACTCCAAGTGAACAAGTTCCATGGCGTACCACGACGACGCGGCCGAGGAAGTCCGATCCGATCTACACCAACCATGCAAGTGCGATCAAGATGACACCACGTGCTGTTCGACACTGACAAGGCGGACTACACGGGCGGGCATGGCTGATGTTCCAGCCATGTTGTACCGGCTCATGGACCGACGAGGCCCTTACGCCGACGCCACCCACATCTACACCAACACTCTGCATGGAGAAGTGAAGCGAAGATTGAAGACGACGACCACAGCAGCAGAATCGGAGGTACTCTGTGATTCAACTCACAGGGGTAATTAACCGGGAGCCTTCCGAGGCCCTAGGAACCATGGAGACCACATCGCCCAAGTTAGATAGCCATCAGCAGGCCATGGCGCGCATTCTTTTCTTAGGAATTTGTACTTGTTACTCGTGATGATTAATAAGATACTATGTTCCTGTCTTTTATTTTTGTGTACTATTGTACACTGGCACGCCCGCACACTTCCCACATGAGAAGCCGCTGTAGGCGGGTTTTCTGGTGTCCAAACAAATTGGCATGCCCAGTCGGACCTGGTTCTCCTCCCATCTCTGCTACAGTGTGTCGTCGGATTCGTCTTCGCCTCTCCTCCAACAAGCACAACATGCTGCATGACGGTACCCAAGGTGGAGCTGTCCTAATGAATGGTCCCCTTCTTGCAGGAGGACCATCCGACGCTGCAACCACCTAGGAGTCTGCCATGATTTAGATCGGGCAATTCCTAGTGCCGATCTCTGGACCGATGGGAGCACGACTGGAAGCTGCTGACGTCAAGCCGGCATTCCCCATGAAGGTCGAGAAGGTCCGCCCTACGGAGATCCAAGAAGGAGCGGGAGGAGTCCACGGCACCGCCAACGTTGAGACTCTGTTCTTGATCTCCTTCGGCATGCACCCTCCGGTAGAGGTCTTCGAGCATCGCGAGAAGACCTACTTCCACCAAACACAAGACCCAGCCCTGTTCCAAAAGGTCGAGTCCAAAAAGGCGCAGAAGCGAGCCTTTGCTAAGGCTAAGAAGGAGCGTCGCAACCTCATGCTGGAAGCTCGCGCCCTCCTGAAGAAGTCCACCATCGAGGAGGTCAAAGGAGACGTCCATGCTGCACAACAACTACGCATCAAGGCAAACAACAGGCGTGCGAGTAGTGCGGCTCTCCAACCTCCCGCATCGACTCCAGCCAAAGACACACCCGTTCCACCTGTGGAATACGCGGAGGTGGAGTTGCTCGAAGCCTTGGAGGCTATCTCGTGTGACCTGCGTCGACAAATGATGCATGCTCGCCACGCGTCGAACCCACACCCGCTACGCAACTGTAGGAGGAAGTACCGCAAGGTACAACAACTCCACCAACAAGTCAGTGCTCGCATTGCACGAAGCACTGTTCCAGAGGAGGACTGGTCTCTAGACGTGAGAGACCTAAGTCGCAAGGTGTTCATCTACCCCAGCACGGTGGAGCCTCCATACAACTTGTTCCCTAACGGGTGGGCATATGAACCTGCCAAGATCAAGGAGCTTGTGAGGCGCACGATCATGCGGGAGTATTGGAAGATGCGCCGTGCAAACAGGCAGCCCTACATCGCCGGACCAACCACCATCGTCGACAACAGCATCCCGATCCAACCGACTAGATGGGTGTCTTGCCTTCACGCGTCGGCGACTAACGGCGCCTCCTCTCGTAACGCCAACAGGTTTGTGCCTCTGCAAACTGAACAACCTACACCTCACGATGGGAATGTGCAGGAGGAGATCCGTCAATTATGAGACCAAGTGGCCGAGCTTGGGAGAAGGCTTCAGGCTACGTCGGAATCTTCCTCGGCTCGATTCAGGACTGGGCCGGAAAGGCGTGCGCCGAGCCACCGTCCCCAACATGAGCGCCAAACCTTGGCACCGCGTCGCCGAACTCCACCACCCACGCATCGAGGATACATGGCTCCGCCTCCACGACGAAACACGTGGGCGAGGCGTACTGACTATGCCGCACCTCCTCGTGAAACGCAAGAACGACGCGCTGCCTCTCCATCCATTGGAAGGTTTGCTCCACCTCCGCCTTCTCCAAGGCATGGAGCCTCAGGATCGAGGCGGTGGGAAGAGAACGTCCCAAGCACAACTCCCCGACCAGTTGGGCCGGTGGTTCCTCCTGCACCACAAGGGCCGTCACAGGATCGACATGTGCCAACGGAGAACCAACGCAAGCGTGAGAGGCGACGAAGGAACCGCCATACACTCTACCGTGAGCTTGAGGAGTTGGTGCTTACGAACACTCAAGTGCGCGTTCATGCTGATGGGGACATCCGCCAAGAAGATGGGAGAATCATATTCCGTATCTCCCCCACTCTAGAAAGCAACGAGAGGTACAAGTACCTCCTCAAAAGATTAACTCCAAAACCTCGCAAGGTGCGAGGTGGCGAGGCAGCAGGGAAAGGGGTCGCTCCTACTCAAGAGCGCCCTCCAATTATCTTGAAAAGAGAAGGATCGCGAGAATCTACACCAAGCATAGCCTCTTCGGATAGCCTAGGAGAGTCCACCGTCGAGAAAGCGCCATCCATGCAAGATGGTGAGGTTCTTCCACAAGCTCAAGTTGACGATACGGTTGCGATGGATGAGGAAGCCTCTCCAACGACTGAAGCACCCAAGAAGGACGTAGCCATGTGCGTTGCATTAACGGCACATCCAGAGCACATGTCCGAAGAGACATGGGTCCCTCTACCGGTGACCCATCACTTCACTTATCCTTCTGACAAAGAGATCCCGATGAATCCGAAAGTAGGGACATCAGCTCCTTGCTTCCCTATTAGCGAGAGAAGGAATGCCAATCAGCTCCTTGCTTCCCTATTAGCAAGAGAAGGAATGCGTTGTCCGATGGTGATGATATATTGACGTCGGACATATCTCCAAAACGATACGCCGACATCTCATCTTGGCTTCCACAAGACCAATAGGAATTGCAACACCTCGTTGATCGGGCTAGGGCTAGTAATCAGCTTAAGTCCATCGCGGAGCAAAAGGTGAACCAAGCCATGGTCGATGAAGAGAAGGAGTTTTTGGGCCCTTACACCTGTGATTCTAACTCCGACTCCGACTCCGACTCCTCTGCGTCATTGGAGGTGAACTCCACATTGCCACTCTACCACAACCTCGCTCGCTCCATCCCTTTGGAAGGGGAGGAGTATATCGGCGACCTTAACACAGCGTCAGCACGCATGGCGGGAGAGAACAGCGCCCCAAGAAGCCTAGAAGATCAAGTACAAGCACAAGGCGAGGTGATCAGGGCGTTGTCAACAAAGTTTGACAATCTAGTTGAACTAATGACGACCCTAACACAAAACGTGCAACCTGGTGGTGCCCATCAACCTCCCGAGGATCCGCAGCTTGAGGAGGTAGAAGGCATTGCAAGTGCTCGTCCCCCTCCATTGCGAAATCCCTCTGCGTTGGCAAGTGCAGGACCACAACCATCAGCGCTAAAAGACTATCATGACATAGTCGAGGACATGGTGACCAAGAAGTTGAGGCAGATCACAAACGAGAAGGCGCCGCACTCACTAGAGGGTGACTTGGAGAAGCCATATGAAGCATGGCACGATCTTGTCCCCTTCCCTGTGGGATGGCGCCCACCTAAATTCTGTCAATTCGATGGGACTGGGGATGCGAGAGAGCATCTGGCCTACTTTGAGGCAGCATGCGGCGACACAGCCAACAACTCGTCGCTGCTATTGCGCCAATTCTCAGGATCTCTAACCGGCGCGGCGTTCCATTGGTACAGCCGGCTGCCGGTAGAAAAAATTACTAGCTGGACTGACATGAAGAGCGCCTTCAAAAAGCACTTTGTTGCTATGAAGAGGGACATCTCCATCGCCGAGCTGTCGCAAGTTAAGCAACGACACGATGAAGCCATCGACGACTACATTATCCGGTTTCAGGATAGCTATGTGCGTCTGGCTAGAGACATGCACCTCGAGGATGCGATCGGAATGTGCATTCATGGGATGCTACAACACTGGTCGCTCGAAGTCTCTCATCGTGAGCCTAGGACGTTCAGCAAACTGAGCTCCGCGGTGGCCGCCACCAAGATCGAGTTCGAAAAGTCGCCTCAAATCATGGAGCTCTACAAGAACGCGAGCGTCTTTGACCCTGCTAAGCGCTTCAGCTCGACAGTGAAGCCCAGCAACGCTGGGGGCAAGATGAAGGCTCAAGCAGAGGCGAATACGGTGAGGGTTTTCTCCAACGTCCCTCCAGCCCAAGCGCCTTTCCTAGGCGCAAGGAATGATCAAGAAGGAAGGAGGACGCGTCTCTCAGACCTCCTCAAGAAGCAATACATCTTCAGGTGGGAGTTGGTGAAAGCTATGTTCGAGCAGCTGATGGACAATCAAGCGCTCCGCCTTCCTGAACCATGTCGGCCACACCAGGTAAGCATGGCTAACAATCCTTTGTACTGCCCATACCACAGGTACGTCGGTCACTTGATCGAGGATTGCATCGCCTTCAAGGAGTGGCTCCAAAAAGCCGTCATCGAGGGGAGAATCAACCTGGATCCCAGTGCTGTTAATCCTGATTACCATGCTGTTAACATGGTGACGATGGGGGCACGTTCTTCGGTGAGTCAAGAAGGAGAAAGAGACCAGGGATCATGGGTGCCGCTAGCGCAAGTCGAGGAGCAACTTGCCTCTGCGACGCTCAAGCAGCCCCAAACTACACCAACAGAGCCGACTAGGGTCCCTCAAGGGGAGACGTGGACCGAAGTACAGCATCGACGATGACCAAATGGGCATCCCCCGCGACATCCTCGCACGGTCGTGTCTCCACATGCAACATCAACATCGACACCAGCACCAAGGCGGCCAGACCCAAGCCGGCAGCGCCTGCAACCTCGGTTTGTCCCCAAGGAGCAAGGAAATGTGCCCTTCCCTCGTATGGGTCGCGTTCTAGCTACCTTGGCAGAATACTGGCCCAAGGATTGGGGACAGATTTCGACTGAAGAGGTAAGTGAAGAATCAAGCTCTTCGCCAACCTCAAATGCGGCAACATGTAACGCCACTTCCGCTAGCAGCAACGACGGTAGCGCAAACTCCAATGAGCTGCTCACGACTAGAGAGCAGGAAGTGCTCCATGATGGTGCTGAGCAAGGAGATGCCCCGCTGGAAGTCAACATGAACCTACGAAGTGGGAAGGCTTTACAAGAGTTGTCCCAAGTCAAGCAACCAAAAGGGAACAAGCCTACAAATGAAGGTACCCCGTTAGCGGGAGTGCCCGAAACATCAAAGAAAAAGAACAGAATTGATGACATCGACTACAATGTTGTCTCTCACCTAAAGCGGGTCCCCGCATCGCTGAGCGTCTATGATGCTCTCATGCTTGTGCCCGAGCTCCGAAAATCCCTAGTGAAGGCGCTGCAAGAACTGGAGCTCTATGAAGTCATCATGGCCAAACACCGCCTTATCAACAACCCGTTGTTTGTAAACGAGATCACGTTCGATGAAGAAGATGAGGTGGTAGAAGACGGCGATCACAACCGCCCACTCTATGTTGAAGGGAACGTAGGAGCCGCGCACCTTCGTCGAATCCTCATCGACCCGAGGTCCGCTGTGAACATCCTTCCCCTACGGAGCTTGACGTGAGCTGGCTACACGGTGGCTGACTTGGAGCCTACGAACGTCATCATCTGTGGCTTCGACAACTCTGGGAAGGCGACTTTAGGAGCTCTTACCATTAAGATCCAGATGTCCACATTTAGCTTCAAAGTGCGGTTCTACGTCATCGACGCCAACACGTCGTACTCCGCGCTTCTAGGGAGGCCGTGGATTCACAAGTATCGGGTGGTGCCATCTACGCTGCATCAATGCTTAAAGTTCCTTGATGGAAGCAAGACGCAACAACGCATCATCAGCAACATGTCCCCGTACACCGTGCAAGAGGCGTACCACGCGGACGCCAAGTATTACTTTCCGGTGGAGGAGTACAAGTATCAGCTTGGTCGAGTCGCTCCTGCAGCTGACATCGTGCTGAAGCCTGGCGCTTTGTCGACACCTGAGGTGAAGGCTCTCATCATGCCATGCTCCCCCTCCAAGAGGAGGACGTCCCCAAGGTCTAGAAGGACAAGGCAGGGGGCGGGTAGCATTCCCTCGACATCCACGGCCACTCCTCTATCGTTGAAAGTAGGAGTGTCCACATCGACACCCCTAACATTAAGGCCTACACGGAGACCCTTATTGACGGTTGTCTCCCAAGTTAAGGAGGTTATGTCAACTAAGGAGGATACAAAGCCTGGTGCTCTGACCCTCGGAGGTGGCACCAAACTGCCAATAAGAATTGAAGATGCGTCATCAACGCCAACACCTCAAGTGTCTACAAGCCAACCCTCACTAACGTCGGAAGGAGTCGTAAAGAAGAGGGTCGCTGAAATAGAAGGAGTAGCGGAGAGCGCTGAATGCATGCAACCTCCATCATTGTACATATCGACAACCGCCGAGTTGGAAGTATGGACAATTCCCGGTCACTCCTCTACACCTAGCACCATCTTCTATAAAGTGCCACAAGTACAACATTGTGATTTTGTACTTGAATCCCCTAACCCTGATCATGATGCAGATGAGGCACTTACGACCATGAAGGCCGAGCCTAGAATGGTTCGCCTGCTAGAGAAGGCTGGGATCACGCTCGGTCCAAACAACAGGGTCCCACGACCACCATCCATATGTGAGCAATGGTGGAGCCAGGCAGAGATTCTCATCAAGAGGAAGAACAAAGCTCAGCCCAAGTTCGGGTTAGGTTACCACAACATCGACACCTCTGACGAAGGAGAAGATTCGGTCAACGCCAACATCGCCCACTGCTTCACCATGTCGACTACCATGGGAGATGAAGTTGGCTGCTCCTACCAGCCTCGACGCCAACAACACCCCCTAGAGGTAGAAGCGGTGGAAGAAGATGGAGAGCCGAATGTCACATCAGCACCCCAACAGCTCGAAGATGGAGGGCAGCCCACCATCGATGAGCTTGTACAAATCAATCTCGGAACTGAAGATGATCCGCGTCTGACCTTTGTGAGCGCTGCACTCACGGAGGAGCGAGAAGATTATCGAAGGTTCTTAATGGAGTACAAAGATTGCTTCGCATGGAGCTATAAAGAAATGCTAGGATTAGATCCTAGTGTCGCCACTCACAAGCTGGCAATTGACCCACAAGTTTGTCCTGTGAAGCAAGCACCTCGATGCCTCCGACCTGAGTTCCAAGACCAGGTTATAGCGGAGGTGGACAACATGATCGCGGCAGGGTTCATCAAGGAGATACAATACCCACGATGGCTCTCCACCATCGTCCCCATGGAGAAGAAGAATGGGAAAGTGCGAGTCTGCGTTGACTTCTGCAACTTGAATCGAGCTTGCCCTAAAGATGACTTCCCTCTTCCGATCACGGAAATGGTGGTCGACGCTACTACCGGGTTCGACGCCTTGTCCTTCATGGATGGGTCGTCTGGATACAACCAAATCAAAATGGACCCTGTCGATGCACTCGACACCGCATTTAGAACACCTAAGGGCAACTTCCATTACACGGTGATGCCCTTCGGGTTGAAGAACGCTGGTGCCACCTATCAACGAGCTATGACGCACATACTCAGTGACTTGATCCACCACTCCGTCGAGTGCTACGTCGATGACATGGTGGTGAAAACAAAAGACCGCAAAGACCATCAAGATGACTTGCGGGTGGTGTTCGAGCGTTTACATCGACACCAGCTCAAGATGAACCCCCTCAAGTGCGCATTCGCTGTTCGGTCAAGCGTCTTCCTCGGCTTTATCGTCCGACATCGTGGCATCGAGATCGAGCCAAAGACGATCACCGCCATCCTCGAGATGCCGCCGCCCCAAAAGTTGAAGGAGTTGAGGATGCTCCAAGGACATCTAGCCTACATTCGATGCTTCATCTCCAACCTGTCCGGGCGTGTACAACCCTTCTCCAAGCTAATGAAGAAAGGGGCCATTCGTATGGGACGAGGAGTGCCAAAATTGCTTCGACAGCATCAAAAGGTACCTCCTTAATCCTCCTGCGTTGGCAGCTCCTGTAAAAGGGCGCCCTCTCATTCTTTATATTGCTGCTCAGCTTTCTTCGCTAGGCGCCTTACTTGCACAATACAACGACGAAGGCAAAGAAGTGGCGTGCTACTACCTAAGCCGCACCATGGTGGGTGCCGAATGCAACTACTCTCCCATTGAGAAGTTGTGCTTGGCACTGATCTTTGCCTTGAAGAAGTTAAGGCATTACATGTTGGCGCATGAGATCCAATTGGTGGCAAGAGCGGACCCAATAAAATACCTGCTTAGTCAGCCCACGCTCATCGGGCGACTAGCAAAATGGGTGCTACTCATGACGGAGTTCGACATCACCTTCGTGCCACAAAAAGCCGTCAAGGGACAAGCTCTAGCCGAGTTCCTTGTGGCACATCCTGTACCCGATGACTCTCCGCTCATCGCCGAGTTGCTCGATCAAGAGGTATTCACCACCGAGATCGAAGCTCCATGGGAGCTCTACTTCGATGGCGCTTCGCGAGTAGAAGACACCCTAAACGGTGCCTCAAGACGGAGAGCGGGAGCCGGATTGGTGTTCAAGAACCCACGAGGAGGAGTGATGTACCATTCATTCTCCCTTCTCAAGGAGTGCTCCAACAATGAAGCGGAGTATGAAGCGCTCATCTTTGGCCTTCTCCTAGCACTTTCCATGGAGGTATGTTCCCTACGGGTTCATGGGGACTCTCAACTAATTGTTCGACAGGTCAATGGGGTATATGAGGTTCGCAAACCGGAGCTTATGCCGTACTATGAGGTAGCCCGGAAGCTCATGAATGAATTCAAACATATTGAAATTCTTCATGTCCCACGAAGCAGGAACGCTCCAGCTGATGCGTTGGCCAAACTTGCAGTGGCACTCGCCCTTCCTGAGGGTAAGTCCGCGCAAGTTACCGTCGAGGAGAGGTGGCTGCTTCCCGCGGTGCTGGAGCTCATCTCGAAGGAGCACGAGGTTAACACCGTCACCGCATGCGCCGTCGAAGACGACGATTGGCGCAAACCCTTCATCGACTACTTCAAGCATGGCACTCTCCCCGACGATGCTGTGAAGAGGCGCCAACTACAACGATGACTCCCTTCCTATATCTACAAGGGAGGCGTGCTCTACAGGCGTGCCTATGGGCAAGAAATGCTCCTCCGATGCGTCAGCCGTCACGAAGCTGATGAGATTTTGAAGGAGGTGCATCACGGAATCTGTGGCGGACACCAAAGCGGGCCAAAGATGTACCATAGCATCCGCTTGGCTGGGTACTACTGGCTGGGCATCATGGTAGATTGCCTGAAGGTGGCAAAGACATGTCATGGTTGCCAAATCCATGGTGACTTCAAGCATCTACCGCCGGTCCCTCTACGACCAACAGTCCCTTCGTGGCCGTTCGACGCTTGGGGCATAGACGTCATCGGCCCCGTTGACCCTCCTTCTTCTGGAGGTCATCGTTTCATCCTCGCTGCAACAGACTACTTCTCCAAGTGGGTAGAGGTAGTACCACTGCGTGAGGTGAAAAGCGCTAACGCCATCAACTTTCTGGAGCGACACATTATATACCGCTTCGGAATTCCACACCGTATTACATCCGACAATGCTAAAGCTTTCAGGTCGGACAAAATGCACAGGTTCATGGACAAGTATAAGATAAAGTGGAACTACTCCACTGGCTATTATCCCCAGGCAAACGGGATGATAGAGGTGTTCAACAAGACGCTCGGCAAGATACTAAAGAAGACGGTGCACAAGTATAGAAGGGACTAGCATGATCGTCTCTTTGAAGCATTATGGGCGTACCGCGTCACGGTTCGTACCCCAACACAAGCTACCCCGTACTCTCTTGTGTATGGGTGTGAGGCAGTTTTGCCTTTGGAAATCCAGCTACCATCACTACGGGTGGCTATTCATGATGGACTAACTCAAGATGAACAGGTCCGACTCCGCTTCCAAGAGCTCGACGCCCTGGAGGAGAGACGTCTTGACGCTATACAAGAGCTGGAGCTTTATCACCAAAACATGGCGCGGGCCTACGACAAGCTCGTCAAGCGGCGCGTCTTCTGGAAGGGCGAGCTGGTGCTCGTGCTTCGACGTCCCATTGTCGTCACACACAAGACGAAGGGAAAATTCGAGCCCAAGTGGGAAGGTCCGTACGTCATCGAACAAGTCTACGACGGAGGCGCTTACCAGCTAGTCGACCAACAGGGAGCTCGACCAATGCCGCCGATCAACGGGAGGTTCTTAAAAAATATTTTGCATAAAAAAACACAAAAAAAACATTTTTTTCTCCTCTCCTTAAAATGGCCAGCGTGCACTATCTATTGCACGGATGGTCGTTTCTCCATGGAGAGCAAACAAAAAAAACACACAAAGGCTCTCCCTACCCGGCTATAGCTGCAGTGGAGGATTCGACGGCCTCGGGGTTTTACCAGAGAGCCCGGGCGCAACAACCAGGCGCATGGAGCTCGTGACAAGCCGCCACATCACGCAACACACGACGGACGCTGAACGCGTTTTCGCTGGGGCAGTGGGAAGATAGTTCGGGACACTCCTAAGCAGCGAGGCGACCACGCCGCTCATGCTTCCTTACATGAAGCGACACACCCTCCAGGGAAGACTATAGGAGAAGAGCAAGAAAGGGCTACCTGGTACAACACAAGTTTCGCCAAGTGTGCAGCCTCTTGCCACCCTGGAAGGTGACAACAAGGGACCACAAGAAAAACACACAACGCCAGCGAGGATTCACCTAGTTACACAAAGGTGAATGGCTACACTCCAAGTTCCTCAGATTGAAGCAAAAAAAAGAGCAAAGAAAAATGGTCGCCAAAGAAGTGGCCGAATAGCTCAAACATCAAGCTCAACACTAAATGGAAGGCGGAGGTAGTCATTCACCGTCCTCGGCAAAAATGATGGCGAATTTCTTAGCCATTACCCAACAAAACACAACACCAACGCAGCCGTACCTACGCCTCCATGTTAGAGAGTACGAGTAGGTTGTGGCTTAACTCAATGCAAGGGAGTCTCAAACAAGAATTCCCAACACCCCGGTGGAGACACCAAAGCAGAGATCCACACATTCAAGCGCACAACGGGGCAAATCACAGGAGCCGTGTTGCTATGGTTATGCAACGGTGCCTAATGGTTATGTCCCCCGGCTATCCTATCTCAAACTGCTCATATAGCTAATGCCAATGGGAGAGCCAACATTTAAAAAAAATACACCACAAACAATCCTCCTGCTTCAATGATTTCATATTATACTCACATTACCCTAGCGACGTCAGTCAGCTTCAGACAAGCTAGTTGTTTCTCTTGTAGTGTTGCAGGTCCATCGTTTCGCTACAATAGGGAGCCGTAAGACGCGCCAGTGCGGCCAGCATCAAGCGGTGAAACCTTTCAACCCGGCTGATTACACCCCGATACACCATTACAAGTGGGGGTCGGATTGATAAATCACAATTCGGGAGCAGTGCGATGCGCCAGTGCGGCCAGTGTCAAGCTGTGAAACCCTTCAACCTGACTTGTTCATACCACGATACAACTTCAAAGTGGTTGTCAGGTTGATAAACGTCTTCGCCAAGTTACACGACATTTACACCTCAAGGCGAAGATAATTCAAGGGCGTCCGGTGGGCTAACGCCACCATAAGGACCTGATGGACACATCATTGGCCAATGCCGCAACATGGCCCCAATGAAGCCCTACATGCTCGTTGGAAGGCGCCATGACACGGCCCGACGAAATGCGACAACACGCTTGTCGGACGACGCCACAACACGGCCCGACGAAATGCGGCGACAGGCTTGTCGGTCAGCGCCACGGCACGGCCCCGACGAAACGCCACAACTCCCTGACTGGTCAACGCCTCCTCAACATAGCTCCAACGGAACCCCATGACTTACTGTTGGCCAACGCCATGATCTGGCGCCAACATAAGTCTCTATATCATCCCTTGGAGTCGGCACAACGTCACCAAGGTATTTTTTTTATTTATTTATTTATTTTATTTTCTTTATTATTCTTTGCTTTTTCTCGTTTTTTTTCTTGGCTTTGCTTTCTTGCTGCCTCTTGGTTCTATTTTGTTTGTCTTGTTACTTCCCATTTGCTACTTCACCTGTGTAAAAATAAAAAAAATAAAAAAAGGAGCACCCACGATGGGGTACCCTTTTATAAGTAGTGCGGTTGTCATGCCGAGCACAGACACAATGTTTCTCAGAGACGTTGGCAATGTCAAGCAACCAAGACATGGGCGGCCTCATGTGAGCGACTTGGCCATTGTTGTATGCGCATGCCAATGGCCAACAACAACGGCGCCAGGGCGTATCGCCGCGGAACAAGACTTGCCGATCGACCAAGCGGTGGTGAAAATCACGCTAGAGCCGGGGGCGCCGCGGAACAAGACTTGCCAATCGGCCAAGCTGTGGTGAAAATCACACTGGAGCTGGGGCGAACGCGCACGACTACGCTCGTGCCACCTCTTGTATGCTTATCTATTAATTACTATAAGCTAAGTTCCATGAGACTCTGTTCAAAGAGTCTCACAACATGTACTCGGATGTATCATGTGTACTGTTCTGAAGTGATAAAAAAATTTGGCAAGATGCCGTGTTCAGTTGTGCACTTTTGTGTTGACCAGTTGATTGCAGTATGTAGATGCATGTCTTGTGCGAGAAGTGTGTAAACTTATACGCACACGCAAATAATCCAGCATCGCTAAAGTCGTGACCCGTGGTAAGCTGCTGCCTGCTTGGCTTGATAGCCTAACCATGGCATCGTCAAGGGGAAGAAAGTTAACGCCCTGTGTGTTGCGATGTGTGTCCACACATGGACAACTTCATGGACCACGATACAGGTGCCATGCTTTATCAAGTAACGCGATGAGTGTCGGTGGTTGAGCCCGAGCGATGTATATATAGTTGATGGGCAAGCCTTGCGTGTCCATGAGCGCGACAAAGTTGCTTTCGCTCGCAGTGGAAATTACCGAAGTACGCGACGTCTGCGTGCGAGCGTGAGAACATAGTGCGGATCGCGCGCGATCGATGCTAAGTTATCGCCACGCGGAAGGACGAGCTATACCTTCGTGTGTCTAAACTGGCAATCTTGAGCCTGGTTTAGGGCAGCGAGTATACGTACGTTGGCTCACCTGATGAATGAAAAGACACGCATGCGCACGTGTCTTGTATGCACGTACGATTGATCAGGCATCATCGATTGGGCAGCATACGAGCTGAAGTTAAGCGCTACCTTCCCGATTCGATGGTTTGTCTTAGCACCGTTGAGAAAGACAGAGATAATAATAAACTCAATGTCGCCGTATGATGCCGATGTACTTGTGCGCGCGTGTGACGGCCATGACACATCTACTGCAACACTGGCGGTGGTAACGACGAGATTACCTCCGGTGGGTCGACGCTACCCGCAATAGCGTCAACAGCGGCAAAAGGTCTTTATTGTCACGGCCTTCACGGGGTTGGCGTTCAGCACCAGGTCTTGCATGCTCCTTGTGTTGAAGTTCCTGGTTGCCACGGTCGTCGCGAGTCTCGACACCATCACGACGCGAGGTGTTTTGGCCAGCAGTATCGCCGCGTGGCTGCGACGTGTTTTGATCCGGACGCTCGCGACGAGTCTTGGGCTCCTCCTTGCGGGGTGGATTCTTATCATGCTCATCACCTCTTGCTCGCTGGGAGCGATGTTGACGGCTAGACCAATCTTTTACGCGGTCGTCGTCATTGCGGCCCATCTGTATAAAAGACCAGCAACTTGTCGTGAACTCAGAGAAAGAAGCTAACAAAGAAAAGAAAGCAAGCTAGACAATGCAGGTATCACCTTCAGGGATGTGGGTAGCCGGTGCTTGCTTGCCTTTGCCTTCGTACTGAGATGGAAGCTAATTTCCTTGGACGGCGCCGGGCAGAGGGCGACGAGAAAATAAGATCGTGGATTATGGAAAGGGGTGCTGCGGCACGTCGATATATATAGTAGCCCTGGGGATATGCTTTCGTGATCCAGACTCTAAGATTCATGAGTCCCTGGTAGATACGGCGGCAAATCTGTTGCGCCCGGACATATCTCCATCCAGTTCTTCACCAAGCCGAGTCCGGACTTGCTACATGCCCATCCAAACTCTACTTGGCGGGGGGCATTTGTTCGATGGATTTTTGTCAAAGTAAAATCCATATGTACACTTTTATTTGTGTGTACCACCGAGCATATAAAAAAAGGGAAAATACATACATATACATATATATGCTTGTGTCACGTGCATTCAGGCAAGGAAGCTAATAACCACCGTGTGAGCTTCTGCGTGCTACAGGTCCATGCATGCAGTGTAGGTATGCTCGCGACAGGCAATGGGAGAGAGCTAAACAGGTGCAGTCATGATACGTATGTGCGCTTGTATATATACGTCCAGAATCGGCCGTAGAGCTCGTATATATGCCGGTCTATACCATGTATTTTCCGCATAATTGTACACCAGCCGGGCCGATGCGACGCGGCGCTACTCGATGCGAGGTCCAGAATATTCTAGAACGTTCGGGGGATATACAGCCAACAGATCCGTGTACTGATCGCCAGCTAGCGTACATGCACGTTTATCAGCCGCAAGCCTCTCTGGACCAAATATACGTACGTATAGTAGGCTCTATAGTCAGCTGGGCCCATGCCTCAGTGACTGCATGTGAGAAGCTAATCCATATCAAGTGCTGGCCCACTGTTCAGCCAAGAAAGGAGATGTTTGTTTGGTATACGGAATAGAAGTGTCCAGGTTCTCGCCAGGATATACACGAGCCGAAGATAATATCGAACGGAAGACAAGTAAATCTCCAGATATCTCGCTCGGTGGCAACCAACAAAGGCGGCGCGTGCGTGCAGCCCAACAGGCTCAGCATTACCCTAGCTGTTGCCTATATAAAGAGCCCCCAGGACTCTATGAAGGAGATCAGACCTCACCTCCGCGCCGTCAGGCTGTTCTTGGCAACAAGAGCTAGAAGCACATCGCCATCCACCACTCCGACGTTCAGCCCCAGACCAGCAGCTAGCCAGCGGCTAGACGTCGTCTTCCTTCGTGAGTTCCTGAAGCCGAGAAGGCGAAAGCCACCAGTAGAAAGAGATGGCATACACGTTCTTCTCCATGGGTAAGAAACTAATCTAGTCAATCTATTTATTAGTTACTGTTTCTTTTGCAATCTTGCATGGATATGAGCACATTGGTCCAATGTCATGATTTGGGCCAAGAAGAGAGCGACATGGCGGTCTGATGATCGAGATGACGCCAGACTTCGCGTCATGGGAATACGGAGCGCCGACGGCCGGCTCTGGTCCGCTGGCGTCGAACACACCCGAGTGAAGGCCGAACGCTACCACGACATGAACTTGAAGATGCAAGTTCTTTACCTACACACAAACAACACCAAGATGCAAGCAAGGCAAGGCTACGTGCATGTGGGCGTGTACAGGGCCATGCATGGATGCATCTACACGTACATGCTCCAGATGTGCTGAAGCCAGGAGGCCACGCCGGCCTCCACAAGAACGCAGCGCCGCGATGCAGCTCTCCATCCACTACTTTAACAACTCCAAGTGAACAAGTTCCACGGCGTACCACGACGACGCGGCCGAGGAAGTCCGATCCGATCCGATCTACACCAACCATGCAAGTGCGATCAAGATGACACCACGTGCTGTTCGACACTGACAAGGCGGACTACACGGGCGGGCATGGCTGATGTTCCAGCCATGTTGTACCGGCTCATGGACCGACGAGGCCCTTACGCTTACGCCGACGCCACCCACATCTACACCGACACTCTGCATGGAGAAGTGAAGCGAAGATTGAAGACGACGACCACAGCAGCAGAATCGGAGGTACTCTGTGATTCAACTCACAGGGGTAATTAACTGGAAGCCTTCCGAGGCCCCAGGAACCATGGAGACCACATCGCCCAAGTTAGATAGCCATCAGCAGGCCATGGCGCGCATTCTTTTCGTAGGAATTTGTACTTGTTACTCGTGATGATTAATAAGATACTATGTTCCTGTCTTTTATTTTTGTGTACTATTGTACACTGGCACGCCCGCACACTTCCCACACGAGAAGCCGCTGTAGGCGGGTTTTCTGGTGTCCAAACAGTGTCACGAGACGCCTAAGCTGGTAAAGGTGTAAAGCCAAAACCCAAAAGAATGGCCAGTACGGTGTGCGCAAAACAGAGACAGAGCTAGTTTCGCGGTTGTATTTCTGAGTTCTCTGTTTTTCCCGGGAATGTCATTGGCATATGAATTCCGGCGCTTTCTGAATGCGGGCGTGTGTGTCTCAATCGATCGTGGAAAAGTCTCTGAAGTCTGAACATGCCATGCTCCCCGTCTGAAGAAGTGTAGAAGAGTCGAGACAAGGTAGCGATCGAAAAGAAGTTGGAATCTTGCTCCACGTCACGATTAAATTCATTTGATAAGTTGTTGTCTCGCTCGTCAATTAGCTAGCAACGGAGGGAATGGGACCGTGCCGCCCACGGGTGCTGCCGCCAAGCGCCAACCTGTGCGCACGCATTCTGCTCACCCTCTCCTGAAATTTTCCTGAGAAGAAAAGGCAACTAATATACGTTGGCATAGCGATTTAGTATATGCAGATGATCTGCCTATCATAAGTTGAAACCTGGCATCATATCACAGGAGCCTTGTTTAAGAGAACTAATAAGACGGAAAAAAGAATGATTCAAATCTTTCTTTTCAAAACAACAAACAAAATGATGATTCGTCACCTTACTAATATCCTATACTATAGATTGCTAGAGGACACGCATGCATGCAGTACGAAACCAATTCACAGCCTAATGCCACCGAAGCAACTAGCAGTAGTGTAGCTTTCGTCAAACTGGGACGCACAGCTTACTCAAGCAACAGCTTACCGTGAACGACTAAACAAATACGCATGCCGTTCACGTCGGAAGTTATCCGAAACACACGTAGCCTCGACGCCCGAGTCGCTACGGACCCAAAAACAGAGAAAGGATGTCATTCTTACGTGATAAAGAATGAAGAGGTTTATAACCAAACCATCAAAGGATAACCAACGTGCTTGCGTGACGAAGAACCGACTAATTTTTAGGTAAACTAGCAAAGAAACCGTCGAAACTCTCGCCCGGGAGGGACCCCGTCAAGGCAAGGATATCGCCGGGTTGCCCTAAGTCGGTCGGCAAGCCTAGAGTGCCATCCTTGATCGTCGGATCAAGGGATGAACAACATGGGGATTGAAGAAGATGATAAAAGGGTTGGAGTAGAGACAGTAGATTGATTTGTTTAACGATTTTGGATAGATGGGAACTCAATCGGTCAGGTACCGGGTGGTCTTATCCTATAAAAAAACCAATATGGTACTATTATCATGTCGCTTTACGGAGTTTTCCTTATATTGGACCAAAACTGTCATGTGCCTATTGAAATTGGCATGGGCCCAATTTGAGTGTCAACATATGCCCTCCTGTTTTCAGGTGAATGATACATGAACCTGAAAACACTTTCAAACAAAATAAAATCAAACAGCGACGATACCCATCTCATTAGCCGCTCAATGACTAAGGACGATGTATACATCGGCCATTTTTTCTAAGAGCGATACATGTATCGATCATTGTTTGGAGAGCACTAAGGCTTCTTGCTAAACACTTGGAAAATACCTTTTTAAGTACCTCTCGTTGATTGCTCTTGTGAGACGTTCACCTTGCAATGTCTCTAGCAGATAGGAATTTCCGAATATGACATTGATCAATTTGTAATGACCCTCTCAATTTGGTGATCATTTGCCAAACTGATTGCTCTTCGATCCAATTGGAAGTATGGTTTTCCACACTAATTCTTCCACTTGGAAGGATTTGTTCTTGACTTTCTTGTTATATGCCTTGACAACTCGAGCCTTGTCTTTCTCTATTTCCTTGAGAGCTTTTAACCTTATATCAGTCACCTCATCGATATTATCCATCATCAAGTCATGATACACAATAGCAGATAAATCATTTTAGCAAGTCTGTATATATCCAAATTCACTTCGACGGGCAACCAACCTCTTACCATATACCAACTCAAAAGAAGTAACTTTTGTGGCACCATGCCTTGGAATGTGATGTGCCCATAGAGCTCCAGACAAAACTTCATGCCACCTCCTTAAGTTTTGCTCAATCTTCTTCTTGATAAGCTTGATCAAAGTCTTATTATTAGACTTAGTCTGACCATTAGCTTGAGCATAGTATGGGGATAAATTGAGCAACTTGATTTTATATTATTCGGCAAACTCCCTCACCTCCTTAGACACAAATGATGTCCCTTGATCTGTTGTTAATGTTTGAGGGATGTAGAATCTATGAATAATATGCTCAGTGATAAACTCAATTACATCCTTATGTGTCATATTCTTCAAAGGAACTGTCTCGGTCCACTTAGTAAAGTAATCCGTAGCAACCAACACGAATCAGTGTCCCTTTAAAGATGGGGAATGAATTTGACCAATGAAGTCTAACCCCAACCACGAAAAGGCCATGGTTTGATGATAGAATGAAGCGTAGCAGCAGGCACAAGTTGAATATTTCTAAACTTCTTGCACTCTCTGTATCCTTTGTAGTAACAAAAGCAATCGACCATCATAGTAGGCCAATAAAAACCGGCTCTACACAATAACCACTTTATCTTCGGGACCGATTGATGCGTACCACAAATGCCTTCATGGACTTCTCTCATAGCCACTCTTGCTTGATTAGATCTTAAGCACTTAAGCAACAAATCTTCGGTGGTTCTCTGATAGAGCTCATCATTATGCAACACATACTTGAAAAGCGCTCCACCGAACACCTTTATCAATTTTAGTACTTGGATCACATAAATATTTTAGCAAGGGAATCCTCCAATCTTCTAAATCAGCCCCAATATCACTGGAAGTTACGTCAGGCCGATTTGAGAGCTTATCAGGTAAAGTGACTAGGCTGGCCATAGGAGAGTCGGCTGAGCCGACTAGGTCAGTCGGCTTAGCCGACTTGGAGGAGTCGGCTTGGCCAACTGGGCTACAACAGAGAGGGAGTCGACTTAGCCGACTGATCTATACTGGCACGGGAAAAACTTAAACTTTTGTGCATCAGCTGTTCTTGGATATGAAAATTACGCCCACCGATGTCAAAACCAGATGCTTATAACATGTTGACCTTAAAATTCTCATGCCTTAGAATATGCCGAATTTGAAATTTGGCAAAAGAAGCAATTATATCAAGGCACGTATCAAGATGAGCATTAAATGATCCTTCTTGGCGTTGAAATTCACCTACTACTTGCTGTGCCACTAGCAAGGAATCACCGAAGGCTTCAACATGTCACACCCCATGGATTGCAATATGGCCAAGCCGAATGAGAAAACTTCACATTCGGCTCAAATGTTGGTGCAAATATAATTTTAATCGGCTTGATGTCTCAAACAACACCATTATGAGAAATAATGATTATGCCAACACCTTGGCCTTCTTTGTAAGCCGATTACTCATATTGACACATCTATGAAGTAAATCAAAATGCATATATCATGCTCCCCGAGCCTGAAAGTCATTAAAGTAAATTTCATGAGGGCCTTTCTAATAGCATGATGGTTGCATGTATTTATCGGCTATATTTTTACACTAAAGGGGATATCAAAATATTGGCCATATGAATTCATCCACAAAAGCATGCATAACCGAAATAAACATTTCAGCTCTTGATCATCGGTAAGCAAAATAATTTGATAACCCTCCATAACATAAAGATCCATACCAAGGATCAAAATAAGGAGCTAAGGGATAACCATGCATACCAAGGGATGAATTCCACATAGGTATAGGCAGAGAGTATGGATGATGCCATGACCAATAACTTTGATGATTTGGTGCAAACCACTAATTTGGCAATTGTTTCTTGAATCTCCTTTTCTCTTTTATCTTCATTGCATCACTTGCCTGAGCATCATTCTTCTAGGCTTGAATGCTTTCTTTGGGAACTCACGCCAAGCCTTTTTCTTTCAGCTTCTCAACACTAAGCTTCTGTAACTTCTTTTCTTGCCACTTTGGTAAACCAATTGAGCATATCGATTTTATTTCTATTTTGGACAACGACAAATCTTTCTTAATTTTGGGCACTCTCACCTTCTTTTGTTCAGATTTGGCATCTAGAATATCAACAGAAGATTTCCCCACTTCTTTGCCATCAATAGCTGGATTTTTCAGCAATGTAATCGGCTTTTCAATAGTTGAATTTAGATCTAAACTCTTCTTCTTTCGGTCATCATAATTCACGCGGTAAACTTGTTTAACCACCTTCTTCTTTGGTTGAGCTCTAGATCGATTTTGATCAAAACGGTCTTTATAAGATGGCGATCTCTTTGAATATCTAGGAGATGCATACTCTAAATATTGTGGCATAAAATATGATGGAACATGTGCCTCTTGATCAAACCAGCCCCGATAAGAATAAGGATGAAAATATGTGGGTTGTGGTCCATCTGACATGGGAATTGGCTGCTCAAAAGAAGAATATGTTGCTGCTGCGTGAGATCTATCTCCTTGCCAATTCCACTCTTGAGACTTGTGCTTTGGAGGTAATTTTGATGATTGGACTTTGTTTGACCGATTGGTGATATTTGCTTCTGCTACCTTCTCATATTTAGCTAGAACTTCCTCGAAGCTAAGCTTCGGCCTTCTACTTCTTTGTTTGTCACAGCCTTTACCTCTATCAGCTTTATGGCATCCTCCTCCTTCTTCTCATCTTGATAGACATACTTTAAAGGAGGATCTTTGGACGATTCCTCTTGCTCAATGGGATCAATCGGCCTTTGCACCAGTTGGAGAGATTTCACCTGTCCCCCAGTTTCTTCTAGAATTGTGATCACTTTGTTGTCCTCTGGAATATCTTCATCTTGCAATTCTTGAACAACAACCTTGCCTATACTTGAAGGCTCTACATCTCTCTCTTGGGCATTGGAGCCTTGAGCTTTGAGTGAATCGGCTGATGCAAGCCGATTCGAAACCTATTTGCCATGAAGACCAATTGAATCCAATTAATCTATCTATTGAGCATCAGAAAATCTCAATCATCCTTTATCAATGGTTGATTGGATCACTCGATGAAACATATTGCAATTAGAAGTATTATGATCAGAAGAATTGTGCCATTTGGAATATGTAAGCTCTTCTAAATTTTTAACAAATGGCAAAGCATTGTGATCAATGATTCTAATAAAATTATTCTTGAGCAAGATATCAAAGACATGATCACAAAAAGTAAAGTCAGAGGTGTACTTTGATATCCTTAGCCGATTCTTTTGTGGAGTCAGCTTTAAAGCTAGGTAAACGAATACATCAGATTTGACATCAACCCATTCGGCCACACCTTTACAATTGCTACTGAGAAGCTTTAGCTTTGACGAACTACCACTATCGGCCTTGCCATATGGAACAATGTGCTGGCTAATAGAATATGAATTTATTTTATCATCAACAAGTAAAGTACGTTCCTCAATCGGTCTTTTAAAACTACTAGCAAGAATATCACTAATAGATGTAGTAATTAAAATAATATGACCAAATTGGAAATTTGGTAAAGTACTTGTACCTTGTGCCTTGTTTATCAAGCTGGATAAGTGCATATCCTTGATTTGAATGACGTTGCTCTTTATCTCCAGAAACCAATCAACAAGGGTCAAATCACCCGGAAGCACCTCAACAACTACTGGAACAGAGGAAGTCGGCTAGGCCGACTTGGGCACTAGTAGGCAAAGCAACAGGGGCAGTCGGCCTGGCCAGCTAGGAAGTCGGCCTAGCCGGCTCAGGGTAGGAAATGGTGGTGGTCAGCCTGGCCGACTGGGAAGTCGGCCTAGCTGACTCAGGGCAGACAGCAGTCGGCTCAGCCGACTTCAAAGTCGGCTCAGCCGATTCTGAGCAAGCAAGTGGCCCTCCTTTCTTGCTTGTAGGGGTTTGATCTCCATCTATGATGTAGTAATCACTAGATAAATGTACAACCCCTATAGCTCTTGAAAAATCAAGTCTAGCTATTTTCTTGCTGTTTTCATATTTTTCTATAGCAAGACTTGTTTTTGAGACGTGATTGATTTAGAAAGGATATTTTGTTGTTCGGCTTTTGGAGCCGAACCTTTGGTTACATCCGAATCAATTCTTTCTTTCATGTCCACTAGCAATCCTCTTTTAGCCAATGACTCAACTGTGATCGACCTTTTCTCATTGGTCTTTCCAAAGTATTCATAGAATTGCTCCTCTAATTGAGACCATGAATCAATAGTGCATCGGGGCAAAGATGTAAACCATGCAAAGGCAATACTGGTGAGGGATAAAGAAAAATTTCACACTCTCATATAGTCTTCTTTATCGGCAAAACACAGCTGTGAGAGATATATACTAATGTGTTCCACATCGGTCTTATCATCTTCACCACTAAATTCATAAAAATTAGGTACCCACCAACCATTAGGAGTTTTCAAGTAATCATAGCATAATGGGTACGGTCTATGATAAGCGGGCACCTTCCATTTAGAGGAGCTATATGGATTTCTAGTGTGGGCTAAATCTTCATCGATTCGACTAGATTTGAGAGCAACATATAAAGCTGAATGACGAGCAATATCTTTCTTGCACTTCGCTGAATTTTTATTGATTTGCCTAGAATCATTATCAACATGTTGAGCCAAATTACAAGTTTTAGCACTCGAATGCCTTGATGAAATTTCACTAATTCGGCTATGGTCATGAGCGAAATATGAAACCGAATTATGGGCATTGATCTTTACATAAGTTGCTGAATTTTTATTAATTCAGCTATGGTTACTAGTAACATGTGAAGCCGAATCATGAGTGTTAGCACTTAAATATGTTGCTGAATTTTTATTAATTCGGCTCAAGTTGGGAGTAACATATGAAGCCGAATTATGAATAGGAGCATTGTCATATGGTGCTAAATTTTGAGAGCAACTAGCTAAATAATTAGCATTGTTATAACCAATTCTCTCATTTATTGGTATGTCTTGCGGTGAAACCACATATTGTGAACTTATAGCCGATGAATAACGATTTACATGTTGTATGTTGCTAGTAGCATCAAAACTCGAAGAATTTACAATTGACATCGGCTCTTGACCATAATATTCATAATTATGATGTGTATGATGAGAAGTATTAACAAAAGTATCAGCCGATGCAACATATCTAGTGTCATTATGACTAGCAACACCAACATGAGAGCTCATAGAACTTGCAAAATAACTATTAAAATCATAAGATGTATTTGCAAGTTGTACCTTGGGGTGATTGTAGCAAACCACCAAAGGATAACCAACGTGCTTGCGTGACGAAGAACCGGCTAGTTTTCAGGTAAACTAGCAAAGAAATCGTTGAAGCTCTCGCCCTGGAGGGACCTGTCAGGGCAAGGACATCGCCGGATTGCCCTAGGTCGGCCGGCAAGCCTAGGGTGTCATCCTTGATCGTCGGATCAAGAGATGAACAACATGAAGGTTGAAGAAGATGGTAAAAGGGTTGGAGTAGAGGTAGTAGATTGATTTGTTTGACGATTGAATAGATGGAAACTCAATCGGCCATGAACCCAAATAAGGGGTAGGAATGGTCTTATCCCATAAAAAAACCAATACGGTACTATTATCATGTCGCTTTATAGAGTTTTTCTTACATTAAACCAAAATTGTCATGCGCCTATTGAAATTGACATGGACCCCATTTAAGTGTCAACACATGCCTATCGCATGACCGGCTGATGATGTAGCCGCTGAAATTAAACAACTTCAGTGGCATCGTCATCATCGTCAGCCCGGCTCTATCTGAATGAAATTTAGTAGTAGTACCTGCAAAAGTCTCCTCCGATCCGATCCCCGGCCACATTCCACCACACGTCCGGTCCATGGATTCCGAGCCCCCATAAAACAGACAAAATTCCTGGCCATTGGATCTTGAACCATTATGTCCATATATGGTGTGGAACCCTAATGAGAACATCGCCGCAAGAACCCATCCTTTTCTGTCTTCCGATTACACGTAAATAAATGCAGTACGCCTCTGGTTTCCCAATTCCCATTGATCTTCAGTTCGACCCTCAAAGCATGTTTTTTTCAGGGACACGGCTGCTGCAAGTCCCTCAAAGCACGTGTTTCCTTTTTTTTTTCTTCTAAAGAAATGAAAGTCCACTGTTTCGCTGTCAAATGAAAATATATACTAGTCGTAGCTGTGTACATGTTCAGATAACCATCAGGATCATTCGCTATGTGCAAGAAAGGAGAAACGTTAACACTAGAATACAGGAGACTACTACATGCTTTCTGAACCATCAAATTCTATCCCTGTATTTTACTAACGGTGAATCCCGTCAGTTGATATATTTTTTTATTTTGATTGCCTCAACCTTTGATTAGGAATTTGGATGGTTTGGAGGAACTCTGGAGGAATTTGTGAGAGAAAAATACTGTTCCAGATAAAAAAAGAAGCGGATCAAGCCGGGTTTAAGAGCACGCGAACAGGGGCAATGCAGACTTCAGTCTGGTAGTTAATTAACTACCAAGTGGAATTAGTGGTACCCAAAGCTCTGTAAGTCTCAACCCAGGATGCCTTTTTCGTCACATGAGTTTGGCTGCTGCACTGGTTTACCAACCCCTTAATTTTAACTTTTCTTTGATATTGTAGTGTATATACTTCACCTACTACTGCACCATGGTTGCAAGGCTAATTTCGGCATTAGAACATTTCATGGTATCTTTTTTTTCGAAAGATCGAACATTTCATGGTATCAAACCACAGCTATCTTGACATTTAATTTTCTCCAATTAAACGTTTGTGTCAGCATCAGGCCATGGTAGTATGTTTAGTTCCAGAGTTCCAAACAATTTATATCAGGTAATATAAGCCAGTCGGCAACCATGCATCTTGCTTGGCATAAATTTATTCCTCAGACTTAATAATATTTAAGCTGACTTGAGATAGAGTTGAAATACGCAGGACGAAGCTGTCTCGGGATTCAGGACAGCAAGACAGAAAATATCAAGCAGCGTACTGCACACGTATACGAGTATTACGTGTACGTGTGCATATATGTGTAATCCTGGAAAATAGTATCTAATTCCTTGATGTGATACTACCCGTAGGACATGAGCTGCACATCCGTTCCAAAAGAAAATAGTGTCTCCATCAACATTGTGCCAGCTGAAAGAACCTTTCGAGATATTTTACCAAATTGAAATGTCTTGAGCCATTTCTATGTGCTAGAATCATCGATCGTACGTTCTAGGACTCTCCGGTTACCATTTTGTCAACCGTACCTGCAAGGCTGCAATGCAGCTTATTCGCTTGTGAGCCCTGCCATTTTGGGCCTGAATAGTTTGAAAATATGCCGGCTTATCGTCTGACGCTGCAGCAACCCATTATACGGCTTAGAGGCAAGCAACCCATTATACGGCTTAGAGGCAACAGCTCCGTTGAATTACTTAATTTAAGACTGAGAGGTGTTCTAGAGAATGATTTATTCAAGGCTCTTGTATTCATCTTCACGAGGGATCGTGAAGAGCAACTCTTGTAAAATTGCAGTTGTTGTGTATCTAGTGATTAGTCGCCTTATACATTAGCGCTCATGTCGGAGCCAAGCTTGAGGGCTTATTGAGCTAGTAGAGAATAAGTAGCAATCTTCGGACACGTCATGACAGGGAGTATATTGCCGGCGAGCAATTCAAAGATTATGAAGACAACAGGGAGTAGATTATCATCAACATAATCTTCATCTAAGTGCCTTCCTTGCTCAGTGCAGTGTTTTAAAAGGTTTGGATGTTGTTGGGAATGATGAAAGCTCACCGAGGATGTTTCTTTGCCTCTTTGTTAGACATGTCTTCACTTTGGTTGTTGCTTCACTTTGGTCGCTGGTGTTTCTAGTGATGGTGTTGGTATTGCAAGTAGGCCGGTGTTGGCAAAGTTATCCTAGTCTTTGCAATAGCCATTGCGTTATTTCCTTTTCTAGCCTATTTTATGGGGATGTTGTTTGCCTAATTTA